>NC_084981.1:28328422-28384923 GCF_963691925.1 Scomber scombrus | reverse complement strand
ACACAGGATGTGACAATAGAAACATAAAGAAATACAAGATGTTCATTATAAAAACTAAACAATACAGACTTGAGGACAATTTGGAAGGAAGAAGGGAGGAAGAAGGAAGGAGAGAAGGAAGGGAGGAAGAAGGAAGGAAGGAGGGAGGAAAGAAGGAAGGGGGGAGGAAGGAAGGAAGGGAGGAAGAAGGAAGGAAAGGAGGGAGGGAGGGAGGAAGAAGGAAGGAGAGGAGGGAGGAAGGAAGGAAGGGAGGAAGAAGGAAGGAAAGGAGGGAGGGAGGGAGGAAGAAGGAAGGAGAGGAGGAAGGAAGGAAGGAAGGGAGGAAGAAGGAAGGAAAAGGAGGGAAGGAGGGAGGAAGAAGGAAGGAGAGGAGGGAGGAAAGAAGGAAGGAAGGAAGGAAGGAAGGAGAGAAGGAAGGGAGGAAGAAGGAAGGAAGGAGGGAGGAAAGAAGGAAGGAGGGAGGAAGGAAGGAAGGGAGGAAGAAGGAAGGAAAGGAGGGAGGGAGGGAGGAAGAAGGAAGGAGAGGAGGGAGGAAGGAAGGAGGGAAGGAAGGAGAGAAGGAAGGGAGGAAGAAGGAAGGAAGGAGGGAGGAAAGAAGGAAGGAGGGAGGGAGGGAGAAAGGAAAAATAGGAAGGGAGGAAGGAAGGAAAGAAGGACAGCGGAAAGAAGGAAGGGAGGAAGGTAGGGGGGAGGAAAGAAAGAGAGAAGGAAAGGAGGGAGAAAGGAAGGAAGAGAGGAAGGGAGGGAGGAAGGAAGGGAGGAAAGGAAAGAAGGAAGAGAGGAAGTAAAGGAAGGAAGGAAGGACGGAGGAAAGAAGGAAAGAAGGAAGGGAGGAAGGTAGGGGGGGAAAGAAAGAGAGAAGGAGGGAGGGAGGAAGGAAGGGAGGGAGGAAGGAAAGAAGGAAGAGAGGAAGGAAAGGATGGAGGAAGGAAGGAAGGAAAGGAAAGAAGGAAGAGAGGACGGAGGAAAGAAGGAAGGAGGGAGGAAGGAAGGTAGGGGGGGAAAGAAAGTGAGAAGGAGGGAGGGAGGAAGGAAGGAAGGGAGGAAGGAAAGAAGGAAGAGAGGAAGGAAAGGATGGAGGAAGGAAGGTAGGAAAGGAAAGAAGGAAGAGAGGAAGGAAGGAACAGTCAAAACAGACGGGGTCAATTTGACCTGGGAGGACGACAGGAAGGGTTAATAAGAACAAACATTGAGGATCATATCCGTTAATGTTAATATTGATACGTATGATGCAGCTTCTGTTGCTGAATGTCTCTTCTTCTCTCTTCTTCTGTTCTCTTCTGTTCTCTTCTCTCTTCTTCTGTTCTCTTCTCTCTTCTTCTGTTCTCTTCTCTTCTTCTTCTCTCTTCTTCTGTTCTGCTTTAAAGAGACAAACACCGAAGTAAAGCGTCCTCAAAGTTCACCTGAGGACGACGAGGCTGCAGAAGATTGACTGCATCATAACAGACAGAGTAGAGAGTTTAATACAGGATGAAACATTCGTCTGTTAACTGTCAGATTCCTGCAGATAAAAGTCTCAAACAACAAATAAAAGATGTGACGATTCTTTCACTGAGTCTCAAATCATTTGTTGTTCTGCAGGTAGGAGAAGAAAACCGGAGATGGTTGTAACATTTCTCACATTTCAGTCTCATGTTCAGTAGCTCGGAGCTTTTTTAACCTTCCTGTCGTCCTCCAGGATCAAATCCCCCCCGTCTGTTTTGACTGTTTGTTTGTTTCTTCCTTCCTTCCTTCCGTCTGTCCTTCCTTCCTCCCTCCTTCTCTCCTTCTTTCCTTCCTCCATCCCCTTCCTTCCCTCCTTCCTTCCTTCCTTCCCTCCCTCCTTCCCTCCTTCTCTCTTTCTTTCCTCCCTCCTACCTTCCTTCTTTCCTCCCTTCCTTCCTCCGTTCCTTCCTTCTTCCTTCCTCCCTTTCTTCCTCCTTTCCTTCCTTCTTCCTTCCTTCCTCCCTCCCTCCTACCTTCCTTCTTTTCTTAATCCCTCCTTTCCTTCCTTCTTCCTCCCTTCTTTCCTCCTTTCCTTCCTCCTTTCCTTCCATCTGTCCTTCCTTCCTCCCTCCTTCTCTCCTTCTTTCCTTCCTCCATCCCCCTTCATTCCCTCCTACCTTCCTTCCTTCCTTTCCTCCTTCCCTCAATCTCTCTTTCTTTCCTCCCCCTACCTTCCCCCATTTCTTCTTTCCTCTGTCCTTCCTCCCTTCCTATTTTCCTTTCTCCCTCCCTCCCTCCTTCCTTCATTCCTCCTTCCCTCCTTCTTTCTTTCCTCTGTCCTTCTTTCCTTCCTTCCTCCCTCCCTCCTTTCCTTCCTTCCTTCTTCCATCCTCCCTCCCTCCCTCCTTTCCCTCCTTCTTCCTCCCTTCCTTCCTTGACTCGAGGACAACAGGAGGGTTAAATGACTTTTTTTTTTAACATAACTGAGATGTTTCTGTCCAACTTGAGCTGCATCCCAACTACAATTTTAAGTTTAAGCAGATTTTTGACTTTGAGTTTTCCATTGATCGCTAATCACCTCGATTTAATAATCATAATTAAACTTCAGGCTTCAGTTTTAAATGATAAACATCTTAAATGACATCAATTATTCTTTTGGCTGCTAACATTATGAGTCACCACAGCTTATCATCCATATCCATGTCTTTCTTTGTCCCCGAACCAAACACCTGCACTACTTCCTTCACCACATCCACTTCCTCTTATGAATAAGACAGGCTGCAGTGTTGCTTGTGTATTCATGTGTATCATATGGTGGTTTTATGCATGGTGGTTTAATAAGAGGAGGATTGTGCCTCTGGGTTTCTGGTGTTTTTTCCTCCTACACACCTGCCCTGCTCCTCGTTAACTCTACTCTGCTCCTTCTACTCTCCACCTGCACCTCGTCTCCTCGTTAGTCCAGTTTTCTGTCTGTTCCTAAATCAAGGCACATTTATTCATAAAGCACATTTAAAAAGAACAAGGCAACTCAAAGTGCTTTACATGAAACATCAAATGCATTAAAACACAATATAAAAGCAACATGTGGCTAAAACAGAAAGACATTTAAACACGATTAACCTTCGTGTTGCCTCGAGTCAAGGAAGGAAGGAAGAAGGAAGGAAAGAAGGAAGGAAGGACTGAAAGGGAGGAAGGAAGGAGGGATGAAGGAAGAAGAAAGGAAAGAAGGAAGGGAGGACTGAAACGGAGGAAGGACGGAGGAAAGAAGGAAGGAAGGAAGGTAGGAGGGAGGGAGGGAGGAAAGAAGGACAGAGGAAAGAAGGAAGGGGGAAGGTAGGGGGGAGAAAAGAAAGAAAGAAGGAGGGAGGGAGGAAAAAAGGAAAGGAGGAAGGAAAGGAAGGAAAGAAGGAAGGGGGAAGGTAGGGGGGACGAAAGAAAGAAAGAAGGAGGGAGGGAGGAAGGAAGGACAGAGGAAAGAAGGAGGGGGTAAGGTAGGGGGGACGAAAAAAGAAAGAAGGAGGGAGGGAGGAAAGGAGGAAGGAAAGGAAGGAAAGAAGGAAGGGGGAAGGTAGGGGGGACGAAAGAAAGAAAGAAGGACGGAGGGAGGAAAGAAGGACAGAGGAAAGAAGGAAGGGGGAAGGTAGGGGGGAGGAAAAAAGAAAGAAGGAGGGAGGAAAAAAGGAAAGGAGGAAGGAAAGGAAGGAAAGAAGGAAGGGGGAAGGTAGGGGGGACGAAAGAAAGAAAGAAGGAGGGAGGGAGGAAGGACAGAGGAAAGAAGGAACGGGGAAGGTAGGGGGGAGGAAAGAAAGAAAGAAGGAGGGAGGGAGGAAGGAAGGACAGAGGAAAGAAGGAGGGGGGAAGGTAGGGGGGACGAAAAAAGAAAGAAGGAGGGAGGGAGGAAAAAAGGAAAGGAGGAAGGAAAGGAAGGAAAGAAGGAAGGGGGAAGGTAGGGGGGATGAAAGAAAGAAAGAAGGACGGAGGGAGGAAAGAAGGACAGAGGAAAGAAGGAAGGGGGAAGGTAGGGGGAAGGAAAGAAAGAACGAAGGAGTGAGGGAGGAAAAAAGGAAAGGAGGAAGGAAAGGAAGGAAAGAAGGAAGGGAGAAGGTAGGGGGGAGGAAAGAAAGAAAGAAGGACGGAGGGAGGAAAGAAGGACAGAGGAAAGAAGGAAGGGGGAAGGTAGGGGGGACGAAAGAAAGAAAGAAGGAAGGAGGGAGGGAGGAAGGACAGAGGAAAGAAGGAGGGAGGAAGGTAGGGGGGACGAAAAAAGAAAGAAGGAGGGAGGGAGGAAAAAAGGAAAGGAGGAAGGAAAGGAAGGAAAGAAGGAAGGGGGAAGGTAGGGGGACGAAAGAAAGAAAGAAGGACGGAGGGAGGAAAGAAGGACAGAGGAAAGAAGGAAGGGGGAAGGTAGGGGGGAGGAAAGAAAGAAAGAAGGAGGGAGGGAGGAAAGAAGGAAAGGAGTAAGGAAGGACGAAAAGGAGGAAAGAGAGAAGGAGGGAGGGAGGTAAGGAAGTAAAGAAGGAAGGGAGAAGGTAGGGGGGAGGAAAGAAAGAAAGAAGGACGGAGGGAGGAAAGAAGGACAGAGGAAAGAAGGAAGGGGGAAGGTAGGGGGGAGGAAAGAAAGAAAGAAGGAGGGAGGGAGGAAAGAAGGAAAGGAGTAAGGAAGGACGAAAAGGAGGAAAGAGAGAAGGAGGGAGGGAGGTAAGGAAGTAAAGAAGGAAGGGAGAAGGTAGGGGGGAGGAAAGAAAGAAAGAAGGAGGGAGGGAGGGAGGAAGGAAGGACAGAGGAAAGAAGGAAGGAAAGAAGGAAGGGCGAAAAGGACGAAAGAGAGAATGAGGGAGGGAGGAAGGACAGACGGAAGGAAGGAAGGGAGGAAAGAAGGAACAGTCAAAACAGACGGGGTCAATTTGACCCGGGAGGACGACAGGAAGTGAGAGAGTTTGTTCAGATATGAGGAGCAGAAGTGTGATAAACCTTAAAGTAAAGTAACACCTGCATGTTTTTCTGTCTCATGGTGAAATCACAGCTTCACAGCTTCTGTAACAAAGCGTTAACGTTGCATCATGACTCGCTGTTGTCGTTACGCCCAGATTCAGTTCAGTGTGGGAAAGTGATTACAGCAGCGCTAACCGTAATGTAGCCGCACCTTCATTCTTATTGCAGGAGTCACCGTGATGTTGATATTCATGCATGCTTCTAACAGGAAGTCTGACCCTTCAAAATAAGCTGGAGGCGGTCAGGTGGTTGAACACTGAGGAAGAAGCTGCTTTGAGTTACGATGCTGCAGAAAAAACATTGAATCAAACTGATGATCTAAAATGAGTTTATTCAGATCTGAAATGAGTCTAAAGTCTTTATTTCTTGCATATTTTCCTTTTTTTAATTGATGAATAACTCTTATACCAATCCAGGTGTGGCTCATTACAGACAACAGCTGGATCTCTATTCAATTATTATGTTATTTATATCTACTAAAGTATAATTATAGAGTGAAATGAACTAAATCTGGAAAAGCAAGAAGAGATCTAAAGACGATTTAAAGAGAAAAATAATCAGAAACAAACAAAAATATTAAAAAAATGGACAAATGATGAATCTATTCTGTCTAAAAACATCCATACTTTACTTTCTATAATGCTTGAGTTAAAGTTGAAATGTGTGTGTGTGTGTGTGTGTGTGTGTGTGTGTGTGTGTGTGTGTGTGTGTGTGTTCAAACAGCAGCATTGAGATCAAACTCACACCACATTTCAAACATTTAAAAAACACTATTTTTAATGTTTTTATACACTTTAACAAACATCATCATCTATATAACTTTATATATGCATTCTATCATTATTAATAATAATATAAATATCATTTGGTGCTGTTTTGTGCATGTATCCAATAAAGTAAAGATGGAGGGATTTCTTGTAAACAAACAAAATTCAATATCATATTTCTTATGGTAGGAGTGAAAGCTTGACAGACATAGCAACAGTAACTAAGGGGGGCGGGGCTTAGCGAAGGTTCAATTCAATTCAATTCAAATCACAGCTTAAATGATGAGTCCTGCATCAGATAGCCTTTATAAAAGATGAGTCCTGCATCAGATAGCCTTTATAAATGATGAGTCCTGCATCAGATAGCCTTTATAAAAGATGAGTCCTGCATCATAACCTCCCTGATACTGATGACTGTAAACTGATCTGAATCATCACTGCAGACTGAACTTCACATGTTGCGCTGTGAGTTTCTCCTTTTGTCTCTTTACCTGCATCGTCTGGGTTCCTCCCCTGAGTCAGGCCGGATTGAGACATAATGTTTTTCTAATGGCCGGTTTTAACTGGATAGGTGTGAAGTGTGTGTGGCGTGTTATTAATGACAATACAAGGTGTGACTGAGAAGTCAAACATCAACATAATATATTAATCAAATCAGACTTTAGGAGTTTGTTTAAACATGCAGTGAAACGTGCTTTATAACATGCATTAATGAAAGCTTTAAAAAAACACAGATTCATTAACTTACTGTATTTCATAATGTGAGTCAGTCCAGATCAAAGTTGAGTTTTAGTTTTGTGTGTTTGCAGCTGAACATTTCTGCCAATTTTAACAACAAATGTCGGTCAAGTCAATATGAATGTTGACCCTGACACAGTGAGGCTCGTTATTTAGGCCAAAAGGCTTTTTACTGTCATCTTCTGTTTGGAAAATACACAATAAATGTATTTAGATATAATTTAAACATCATAAAGCAGAAATAAGTAAATACAGATAATAAGTAAATGTGTCTATTAAAGCATCATCTGTTCTCCTCTGTGCAGCAAAACACTCAGGTGGGACTATTAATGTGATTTAACCCTCCTGTTGTCCTCGAGTCAAGGAAGGAAGGAATGAAGGAAGAAGGAAGGAAAGGAAGGAGGGAGGGAGGTAGGGGGGGAGGAAAGAAAGAGAAGAAGAAGAAGAAGGAAGGGAGGGAGGAAGGATGGATGGAAGGGAGGAATAAGGAAGGAAAGGAGGGAGGAAGGAAGGAAGGGAGAAAGGAAGGGAGGGAGGGAGGGAAGGAAGGAAGGAAAGGAAGGAGGGAAGGAGGGAGGAAGGAAGGAAGGACAGAGGAAAGAAGGAAGGTAGGAGAGAGAAAGGAAAAGAGGAAGGGAGGAAGGAAGCAAAGAAGGACAGAGGAAAGAAGGGAGGGAGGAAGGGAAGGAAAGGAAAGGAAAGGAAGGAAGGAGGGAAGGAAAGGAGGGAGGGAGGAAGGAAGGAAGGGAGGAGGGAAGGAAAGGAAGGAAGGACGGAGGAAAGAAGGAAGGGAGGAAGGAAAGGAGGGAAGGGAAGGAAGGAAGGAGGGAAGAAGGACAGACGGAAGGAAGGAAGGAAGGAAGGAAGGAAGGAAGGAAGGAAGGAAGGAAGGAAGGAAGGAAGGAAGGAAGGAAAGAAGGAAAGAAGGAAAGAAGGAAGGAACAGTGAAAACAGACGGGGGTCAATTTGACGACAGGAAGGTTAAATTAGTTTAAAGTGGTAATTGTACTTTTATTGTGAAAAATTAAACCCTGACACAAATACTGCATAGACAGAGTATTTTATTGTCTTAACCTTTGTGTCGTCCTCCTGGGTCAAATTGACCCCGTCTGTTTTGACTGTTCCTTCCTTCCTTCCTTCTTTCTTTCTTTCTTTCCCTCTTTCTTTCTTTCTTTCTTTCCTTCCTTCCTTCCTTCCTTCCTTCCTTCCTTCTGTCTTTCCTTCCTCCCTGCCTCCTTCTTTCCTTTCCTTCCCTCCTCCTTCTCTCTTTCTTTCCTCCCTCCCTCCTTCCTTCCTTCCTTCTTTCCTTACGTCCCTTCCTTCCATCCTTTCTCCCTCCTTTCCTTCCTTCCTCCCTTCCTTCCTTCCTTACTTCCTTCCTTCCTTCCTTTCCTTCCTTCCTTCCTTCCTTCCTTCCTTGACTCGAGGACAACAGGAGGGATAATCTAGGTCTGGAAAATCTCCAAAAACACACAAAAAACAAACAAAAACAAGAAGCGGACTTTGACTTAAACCCTCCCCCCCCCCTCCACCCCCCCTCCACCCCCCCACTATATACCAGTAACAGATCAATAAGAGGATGAACTGTATTAAACTTGTTGTTATTATTTAAAAGCAGCCATCAGACTAATGAAAGGACCAAACTTTAAAGCCATTGTCCCAACACTTGGCACTAATGTCTACTTACTTCCCAAAACTAATAGGGTTGAGTTTAGCTGAGTCAGCGCTCCCTTATTAAAGATATAATGGCCGCCTGTTGGCCAGTTACTGAGTGACAAAGCGGAGGCGGCCATGGCCTACATACTTCTGTTTGTTTATTAAATGATAAGATGCCTCTCTCGTTTAAAAGTAGGACACAAACACACACAGATGGAGAGAAGAAGAGAAGGAATGAACTAAAAGAAAGAAGATTAATTAGTGTTTTTTAGGATAAGAGTGTTTGTGTTTGTTAGAGGTGTAAAAAGTTAACGTCTCATCACAGCTGCCAACAAGAAGTAACGACGCACTTCCTGTTTAACCCCCCGTCTGTTTTGACTGTCCCTTCTTTCCTCCCTCCCTTCCGTCTGTCTGTCCTTCCTCCTTCTTTCCTTTCCTCCTTCCTTCCCTCCCTCCTTCTCTCTTTCTTCCCTTCCTGTCTCTTTCCTTCCTTCCTTCTGTCCTTCCATCCTTCCTTCCTTCCTTCTGTCTGTCTGTCTTTCCTCCCTCCCTCCTTTTCTCTTTCTTCCCTTCCTGTCTCTTTCCTTCCTTCTGTCCTTCCTTTCTTCCTCCCTCCTTCTTTCCTTTCCTCCTTCCTTCCTTCCTTCCTCTTTTCCTTTCTCCCGTCCTCCCTCCTTTCCTCCCTCCATCCTACCTTCTTCCTTCTTTCCTCCGTCCGTCCTTCCTTCCTTCCTTCATTCCTTCCTTCCTTCCTTCCTTCCTTCTTTCCTCCATCTTTCCTTCCTTCCTTTCCTTCCTCCCTTCCTTTCTCCCATCATATATGAGCTATAATTTCATTTAAATGAGGCCTGTTGACCCTAATTTCCCAAAATATGTGTAAAAACCTGTGTTAATATGTTTCATAAAGAGTCAAAGTAAAGGGGACAAAGTTGCATGATTGACAGGAAGATAACAGGATGAAACATTCTGACACTAACAGATATGTTCCTCTTGTTTTTAGGTAGTTAAGACTCGAGCTGACTCCATAAGAAGAGGAACGTTTGTGGAGAAACTTTCAAGTAAATTTGGTAAAATGAGTCTTTGATGACACATTTGATCAGTACCTCTTAGCAAACCCCCAGATTGACAGACCTGATAAATGTTGTGCATATGTTGGACTACTTATCTGTTGTTAAGCTTTATCTGTGATCAATAAAACTAAACTGTGCTCCAGACTCTCAAACACAAACACCTGAACCCTGAATGACACTGAAACCTGCAGCCGCTCAGGATTTAACTCCTAATATTGATTCACATGTGAAGGCTGAGATTGTTGAAACTGCTCATTTTTATTGAGACATCTCAGACTGTTATATTCTACTGTTAGTAGAATATAAACCCAGTAGAGCTCTGAGGTCAGATAGTGGAGCCCAGAGTTCAGACTAAACATGGTGAAGCAGCTTTTACACAACTGGAACAAACTACCAGCAGAACTGAAATCAGGTTAAAAACACTTCTCTTCTCCTGAGCTTATTATGATTGAGCTCTTTATTTTAAAGCACTTTACATTTTAAGCTTTCATTTGCACTCTATGTCCTTTTAATGATTTTAAAGCAAATCATTATTTTATTACTTACATTTAATGCTCGATTGTAGTCTAGTTTTTTTTTAATTTAAAAAATGTTTTATTTTATTTTCATTTTTATTTTTGTATTTATTTTTTATTTTATAATTTTTTGTTTTTTATAATTAATTTTTTTAAATTTAGATTTTTATTTTAATTTTTTTAATTAATTAATTAATGTATTTATTTGTTTTTAATTTTTTAAATGTTTTTTTATTTTTAAAGCTTTTTTATTTTAATTTTTTATTTGTTTTTTATTATTATTTTTTATTTATTCATTTATTTTATTATTAGTGGGGGGTTAGTTGTTTTTAATTGTATGTTTTAATCTCTGCAGTAAAAGGAAAGATAAAAAAAATGAAGAATAAATAAATATCAGCAATTCAATAGAAAAAATCATTGCAATGATGTCATCACAGAGCGTCAATACAGACACATAGCAGCAGAACAGCAGCATAAAGGTCAATAATAACATTTATTAAAACAATAAATCAAATTGACAGACTCTACCTATCTATCATCGGTGTCAAACTCTGTAGTTCAAACAACGAGTCAGAGGAGCGACTGTGACCTGCTCAATGTTTAGTTTGTCTTGTTTATATCCTCTTCTAATCCTGGCAGTCAAAGTCTGACTCTCACTTCTGTTTGTATATCTGACATTAGATCCAAATATTCTCTTTATAAACTGGATCACCCACGATTATTAAGACCTGCTCAAACCTGTTGAGCTACAAAGGAGGACGACTACAACGTCACCTGAAGTGATGCTGGTGTCAATATTTTGGTGTTTGGTGTCAGATACGAACTCATCAGGACACTTTTACAGATAAATAATTTGGCATTTCTGCTCTGTGACTTCTTGTGACGGCACTTTAAAAGCCCCCCCCCCCACACACACACACACACACACACACACAAAGGCAGAGAAATGTTCACTTTTTACACTTTTTTTTAGTCCTGCAGGATTCAAACAGTGTAATTTGAGGCTATTTAAGGTCACGAACAGCAGAGTGTGTTCACTGATATCTGACACACAAACACACGCATGCATGCACACACACACACACACACACACACACACACACACACACACACACACACACACACACACACACACACACACACACACACACACACACACACACACACACACACACACACAAAGGCAGAGAAATTTTCACTTTTATACTTTTTTAGTCCTCAGGGTCTCTGCTGTTTTTGACCTTAAACAGCCTCAAATTACACTGTTTGAATCCTGCAGAGTGTGTTCACTGATATCTGACACACACACACACACACACACACACACACACACACACACACACACACACGCACACGCACAGATATCTGCAATAAGCAATCTGGTTAATTTATGTCTGTATCTGTCTTCCTACCAGACTTGAGGCAGCAGTTAGTCAGTCATCAGTTCTCATGTGGTTTTATGGTAAATGTTTGAGTCTACCTACAGAAAGAATTTAAATAAAGCTTCAGTGATTTAAAGAGACACGACAGCCGAGAGCACCTGTGTGATAACATCAGTGTTGAGCATCAGACGGGTGATTCTTTCTTCAGCAGTTTCACCTCTTTATAGAGCGTCTGCTTGGTTCTGGTCTTACTGGACGTTGCATAAAGGTTTGATCTCAGTTTATTTTTGTCTGTGTGTGTGTGAGTGTCTGTGTGTATGTGTGTGTGTGTGTGTGTTTGATCAGACAACAGAGACATGATGTTAGCTTAGTGCAGCAGCAGGAAGTTAGAATGAGGCTAAACCATCTGCTAAAATAGCAGCAATACACCTGATGACCTGATTGTTCATGAAGTGGAAAAAAACAGATGTTCAATCAATAAATAAACTACGATGCTATAATTCACTTGACAGAGAATTAGTGCCAATATTAAACATGATTATATAAAGACTTAGTGACGATAAACTTGTTCTTAAACTGGGAACCATCAGAAAACAACGGCTAGATTTGTGGAGCAGGAGTATTGAGACAGAAGTTATATAAAATACAAAGATATAAAAGATTTCTTCCTCTAATTAAACCAGAAAATCTAGTGTTTGTTTAATTGAGTTTTTTCTGCTTTGGCAACATGTTTGATCCACAACATCAAACCAATTAAATAGAAATAAAGGTCAAAGGTTGTTTCTAGAGACATTGAGGTAAAGTAGCTGCTGATGGTCACAATATATATATTATAAATGTCTTGTTTTCTATTTCTACATTTAAATGATAGATGCATCATTTATTTAGTTAATGTGTAAAACCAGCAGTCAGGTGATCATATGATTAACCTTTATACATTCTGTTCAGGGTCTAATTTGACCCATTTTGATATTTGACAGAGAAAAACTCACCTTTTTAAAAAACTTTTTCTTCTAGCCTTTCTTTCAGAAATTTGATGACTTATCCTAATGTGACCTAGAATATGCAGAAATGGAAATATTTCAACCTTTTAAAAAAGCATTGTTGTGCAGCTGATACATTTTTTTTTTTGCTTGTTGACTCATATTTAAAAAATCTTCTATCTCCTTCTGTCCTTCCTTCCTCTCCTTCCTTCATCCCTCCCTCCTTCTCTTTCTTTCCTCCCTCCTTCCTTCTTTCCATTCTCCCTTCCTACCTCCCTCCTTCCTTCGTTCTCCCATCTTTCCTTCCTCCCTTCTTTCCAGTCTCCTTTCCTTCCTTCTTCCTTCCTTCCCTGCCTCCTTTCCTTCCTCCCTCCCTCCCCTCCTTTCCTTCCTTTGTCCCATCCGTCCTCCCTTTGTTCCTTCTTTCCTTTCCTCCCTCTTTTCCTTCCTTCCTTCTTCCTCCCTCCCTCCCTTCCTTCCTTTCCTCCCTCTCCTTCCTTCTTCCTCCTTTCCTTCCTTGACTCGAGGACAACATGAGGGATAAACAGAGTCTCTGATTCCATTTCTCGGTTGATGAACCTTCATGTGAAGCGAAGAACAAATATGTCGACTCAGCAAATAACATTTTAAAAAGGGGGACGAGCCCTCTTCAACCTTTACTGCAAACACTTGTGTAAACACTGCGGTACATACAGTACATTATATAAGACTCGGGCAAACAGAGAAGCATAATATGGGTCATGCACGATCGATCAACTCTGCACAGAAATCACAAACTTCTTAAAAAACCCACCAGAGCTAACAGACACATACTGCTGAACCTGAAGGAATAAAACTGTTAAATAATAATATTAATAAAATAATAATAAAAAACAAACAGACATGAGGAACACAGGAGTTCCCCCTCTACTTTATAAGTGCTGTATGCACTTTTCAGTCAGTTCAAACATCTCACAAATTAAAATAATTACATCTCAACAATCATGTTTTAATCTGTTTGAACTATTTTCAAACAGATTTTTGTCCTTTTTCTGTTACGCTGCCGTCCCCACTGTATAACCTGACACAGTTTGGTCCTGTTCACAATAAAACAGACCTGGGTGAGATCAACATTTCTAACATTTACATCTGACATATTATCCCCAAATTGTCCAAGCACGACTTTCTTCCTTTAGGCCAGAGTGTTATTTCTATTCAGCTTAAAGACCGTGTAAAGTGAATTCAGACTTTTTCTTCTAAACACATTAAATAGGTCATAAATGTGTTTCTAAAAAAGGTGTAAAAAGCAGCCGCAGAGCTAGCAGCTGAGTTAGCCACCGAGCTAGCAGCTGAGTTAGCCACCGAGCTAGCAGCTGAGTTAGCCGCAGAGCTAGCAGCTGAGTTAGCCGCCGAGCTAGCAGCCGAGTTAGCCACCGAGCTAGCAGCAGAAAGCTCTTAGCCCTAGCGTCCATGTTTCTGGTAGAGGTGGTGACTTTGATTGACAGGTGACACTTGGTAGGGGGCGGGGCTTCAGCGGACTCGGCGGCCACTCCCACAGCGTTTGGGAGCAGAGAAATAGGCAGACTTTTACACAACTTTGAATCCTAATTTCATATATTTGGCGATTTTTTTAATCATTCAAATTTTGCAGGGTGGTTAACAACACACTTTTCTGTGGTATGTCAAACTCAGAATACGTATTTATTCTTACTTTACACGGACTTTAAAGATGCTGAGTTTTCCTTTTTTTTGTCCAGTCAGCAGCTCGATTTCACAACGAGTCAGACTTGTTACGAAAGCCGCATTAAATCCTTCTCATGCAGATGCTTGGAGAGGAACTGTTGGACAAAAAAAGAAAAAGCATCCGATGTTGTATAATGAGCCCCCCCCCCTTATAGACCCGAGTGAATAAATGACCCAGATCTGTGTGATGTAAAGTCGGCCAAAACGAGCTGCTTGAGCTGCTCGACTATTGCTTGGTAACGTCTTGGTGTTTTGCCAGTTTCATCTTTGGGAGACTGCAGATATCTCGCCATGGCAACCGTGTACGAGACAGTGCCGAGTGTGTCTTTTTTAAACGGCTCGGCTCTGGATGAGAGACAGCAGTGACACGAGGAAATAAAGTTACAGAGAGCTACAGCAGAGGCAAAGTTAGAGGCACTTAAATCTTGGCTGTCTGATTATATTTACAGCTCTGACTCGCTGTACGGAGGATTGATTTAAGAGTTCAATGAAAGAGCATCTTTACTTTCTTAACCCTCCTGTTGTCCTCCAGTCAAGGAAGGAAGGGAGGAAGAAGGAAGGAAGGAAAGAAGGAGGGAGGGAGGGAGGAAGGAAGGAAAGAAGGAAGGAGGGACGGAAGGGAGGGAGGAAGGACAGACAGAAGGAAGGAATGGAGGAAAGGAAAGAAGGGAGGAAAGAAAGAAAGAGAGAATGAAGGGAGGGAGGAAGGACAGACGGAAGGAAGGAATGGAGGAAAGGAAAGAAGGAAGGAAGGAAGGAGGGAGGGAGGGAGGGAGGGAGGGAGGGAGAAAGGAAAAGAGGAAGGGAGGAAAGAAGGACAGAAGAAAAAAGGAAGGGAGGAAGGTAGGAAGGAAGAAAGGAAGGAAGGAGGGACGGAAAGAAGGAGAGAAGGAGGGAGGAAGGACAGACGGAAGGAAGGAAGGGAGGAAAGAATGAACAGTCAAAACAGACGGGGTCAATTTGACCCGGGAGGACGACACAAAGGGAAATAATATAATATTTTGAATTTTAGAAGGGTTTCTTTTTCATGATATAAAGCTTTTATGCATCAGATGCCAGACGTGTGTTTTAGCATGATGTAACAATCTGTAACTACTGATGAAACATTAATCCATCATTAATCTTCTGCTTATCTGCGTCCAGGCTCGTGGCGTCTGCAGGTTAAACAAGCTGAAACATCTCAACACATAAATAACTACTAAACTCAACCGGGATTCTCCACGTTAGAAAACATGATAATGGTTTCTCTTTTTTTTTCTCCCGTTCCTGCTTCGTCTTATGATCAACACTCAACTGAAAGCAAACATCTACAAAGCTTTGACCAATGATACGACATAAACAACAAACATCTGAGCTGTTAAATCAACATCTCTGGTTCACAACGGTGACATAACGTTACAATACTTAACATGGATCAACATTAGATTCATTTCTTGCTGCTGCCTTTCTTAGTTTTTAGTTCAGTAAACAGGCGGCAATGTCAAAAAACAAACCTCCAAAAAAACAACAGCAAACAAAACTATTCACAAGACAATCTATATCTCATGATACACGATAGCATTTCTTCTCCCAGCAAAGCTTCATATCCTGACAGTGTGCTGCAACCCAAGCAAAATAAAATGATAAAACAACACTTTTCTTTTCATATGCATTCATAAAAATAGATTTTTAAGAGCCTGATCTCTCAGAAATACGTGATGGCGGGAACGACAACTTATTAACACTGAATTACGTGGGACACGTAATGTATCAAATTTTCGTGTGCCCATCACGGGGTCCTCTTTCGTGGTGGACGCACGGATTCCCCGGTTCAACAGCGTCACGTAGTGGGAGGTAATTAATACTGTTTTCTAATCTATAAATCTTTTATTTAAAGCTAGGGTATGTAGTGTTGTAACCATAGACTGTATATAAAATGGACGTAACATCCGTGACGTCACCCATTGGTTTGTGGACTGCTGCTCGGAAGCCAATAGTTTCGGATCTGAGCAGCGCCATCTTGAAAATTTCAGGTGCATGCTGGGAAAAATAAAAACATGGATTCTACTTATATGGGCATCAGGAGGAGCATGAGGCGCCCTCCTGAACCTGTGAACCAATCAACCTGTCAATCATGACGTAGCCACGCCCTAATGCATACCCTGCTTTATCGTCACATATAAAATCAGGGAGGCCAAAATGTCCCAAATGAACATCATACTGCATTGAAGAAGGCTTTAAACTAGCGATTGAGACCATAAACACTGTAAAGGCTGTTATTAGAATGAACCGGGAATGATTTTACATTGGCATTGTTTTTCCGTCGTGGTGACACGTAAAGTTGACACATTGCGTGTCCCCACCACGGAATTCAGTGTTAACAGGTGTCGTTCCCCCATCACGTATTTCTATGAGATCAGGTTGATTTTTAAACAGTCACCAAAGCAGCGACTTCATGACTACAACACAAAACACGTAAAACATTTAAACCGATGCATCTCTGATATTATTATCGAGTCCTCCAGAATCTTGAATCTCCAGTTTACTGACTTTATCTTCTTCCTTCACTTGTTGCTGCTGTAGCTTATTGCTGTGTCTCCTCGTACCAATTCAGTTTCACATATAGGATTTCATTTTGGTTATTAAAGTGGAATGGTTAGTTAGACCAGTGTTGTGTTGTTTGGAGATGGAGGTAGAAGAGATGAAGATGCTAAGATTTGAGTTGAAAGTGAGGAAGGACGGACAGGATTAGAGACAGCGTCTGCAGTCAGCAGTCTGTAATGATTTGGTGTTTGATTTGATACACTAACCTGTGTAAATCTGTGCACTGAACCACTAAGTACACAGTGTACTAACAGAAGAGTGATTTTGAGACACAGCATTGGAATTAACAAAATGTAGATGGTGGCAAATTGCTGCTAATCTGTTTAAAATTATGCGAATAAGACTAATGTTAAAAACCTGAGAGGGAACAAAACTGCAATATTTTAAACTTTTAAAAAGAAGCTGACTTGAATGTGGAGATGCAAGATCTCTGGAGGACAATGAGGTTTAATCACCTGATGTGATCGATCATGGATCTGTGAGTCGAGACGCTTTTCTCTTTGTTTCCGAGTCGAAACAACACAATAAATGTGCAAATATATAAAGATATGTGGTGTTTCTATGTAGCCCCCCCCCCACAAAACCACAAACCCCCCAAAATACCAAAATACACAACAATACAAACAGCTTTACAGTCCATGAAAATAGTGCTTGACTTCGTGACTTGCTTGTTCCCTCTTCAGTCTGATCCACGACCACAGAGAGAGATAAATGTATAAGTCATGTTGTGGTTGGTGTAGCGGACAGATAGCTAGCATTACTGATAGTGTGTGTGTGTGTGTGTGTGTGAGTGTGTGTGTGTTTGTGCAGGCAGGTCACTCCAGGCCGAAGCCCTCGGCGTTGGAGATGGCGATGGTGAGTTTGTGTTTCAGCTCCTTCCTGGTTCGATACGGAGGCAGACAGATCTGATTGAAGCAGGTGTGAGAGATCGGCAACCTGGAGAGAGAGAGAGAGAGAGAGAGAGAGCGAGAGAGAGAGAGAGAGAGAGAGAGAGAGAGAGAGAGAGAGAAAGAGAGACAGATAGAGAGAGAGAGAGACAGAGAGAGAGAGAGAGAGAGAGAGAGAGAGACAGAGAGAGAGAGAGAGTAAAATAAATGATGTAATATTAGTTCAGTCATACACAACAAATGGAGACACAGTTCTGCTTGGCGCTGGTGGCTCCACTCTCAAGATGCTCTCTGGATTAGTCAGTAGCATGCTGAGCTAAAACAGGGAGAGCAATATGAAACACTCCTTATACAAAGCGAACTGCTGCTCGGAGGCCAATAGTATCGGATCTGAGCAGCGCCATCTTGAAAATTTCAGGTGCATGCCGGGTAAAATAAAAACAGGGATTCTACTTATATGGGCATCAGGAGGAGCATGAGGCGCCCTCCTGAACCTGTGAACCAATCAACCTGTCAATCACCACGTAGCCACGCCCTAATGCATACCCTGCTTTATCGTCACATATAAAATCAGGGAGGCCAAAATGTCCCAAATGAACATCATACTGCATTGAAGAAGGCTTTAAACTAGCGATTGAGACCATAAACACATTTTGAAAACGTTTACTGAGGTTAGAAATCAAGTGAGAAGTTGGTGAATTCTCCATTGACTTGTATAGAGACGGAAGTCCTTTTGACACCAAAACGGTCGCCCCCTGGTGGCCTTTTGATAGAATCATCTAGTGTTGTATATGTAACATTAAGGTCACTTCCAGCTGTCTCTCTCTCTCCTGTTGTCCACCTGTTGCTCTTTATCTAACGCTTGTTGCTTCTATGCTGAGAACATACTGACACATATATACATAGTGTGAATGTGTGAGAGAGAACAGCAGTAGGGCAGCTTGTTTATTCTCTGACCCACATTCAGCTGGTAAAAGTTCAACATAGCGTCTTATCTTCAGTACAGTGTGTCAGTAGTCAGATCAGGTCATAGACAGTAAGGTGATGGTTTGTTCCTCTCTGTGAGTCGGCCATTAATATAATATAGGTCCTCCTCTTACCTACAGAGCCATTAACCGGCAACTCTTTGTTAATATTTGCCCTTAAAGAACTCCGCGATCGTCTGCTGCTGGTTTATTGGAGGTTTCACAGCAACAGGAGGAAAATCAAGGGATGCAGCTTTTGAAACACACTTCCTTTAAATATCAGGGAAGCAGCTCACTAAATATTTTAATTAAGCTAAAAACGTAACTTTTAATAAGCTCTTCTATCAGTCACTACTGCACTTCTTTTAATACATTTAGTTGCATTTTACTTGATTTTATGTAGTTTTTATTCTATTTTTTTAAAGCTACTTTTACTATGTAATATTTTTTATTGTTATTTTATTCTTATATTCCATCTTATGGCTGTTTTTTTTCTTTTTTCTTTCTAATTTATTTTCTTTTTCTTTTATGTGAAGCACTTTTTGTTGTAAAACACTTTGAGCTGCATTTATTGTATGAAAGCTACTATAAAAATAAAGTTATTATTATTATTATTATTTAGTAGTAGTAGTATAAGTGGTACTAATATTATTATTATAATAATAATTATTATTATTGTTATTATTAGTAGTAGTAGTAGTATCATCATTATTGTTATAGGATGATATTTTACTGTCGATATTAATCTTGAAAAGGTTCTGACTGAGTATTTCACTATGAGCCGAACTAGCTTCATGTTGCTAGGTTACCTCTTCAGGTCTGTTTATAGTGAGTCTGTTAAGAGTCAGGAAGCACTTTAACGTGTTTGTTTAACATGCAGAGAGTTTCTGAAGAGTCATGTGACATGTTTTTACTGCTCTTCTTCTGTGGAGGAAATAAAGGCATGATAAGTGACAAAGAGTCTAAAAGCAGGAGAGGTTGTCTTATAACGGGGGTCGTCTTACTAACCTCTGTGTGCAAAGACGAGTATCTGTTTAAATGATCTAGAGTGATGCATTCATCAGCTGTGATTGGGTCAGTTCAGAGCTGAGTTTATAGGATGAAACCTACCAGTCAGTAGGAACTTCTATCTTGGAGATTTTGAAGTTGAGGTCGGCCATTCCTCCGACGGGAACGCGGTCACTTCCTGTTGCAAAGTGGAGGAGCTTCTTCTGCAGCTCGGGAGGGAACGCCAACACTACGTCCCAAAAACACCTGCAAGCACACACACACAGACACACACACACAGATTATTACAACACAAGTTTGGTTGGGTTTCTTTCCTCATCTGACTTTTTCTTCTTCTTTTTTACTCTAACTTTTAATAAACGTCTTTTCTTTTCATTTATTAAAGCAAAAATGTTCCACAAAGCTTTGAAATGACACAGACAGGCTGACACACACACACACACACACACACACACACACACACACACACACACACACACACACACACACACACACACACACACACACACACACACACACACACACACACACACACACACACACACACACACACACACACACACACACACACACACACACACACAAACAAACAGAGGCCTGACGTTGTGTAACAGGCCTGCAGCTGCTTGTTGTCAGCTGTCAGCAAAGCGCTCAGTTACATTATCTGTGGCTGACAAGCGTCAACTCGTCTTCCTCTCAGACTGCTGGAGACTAAAGCACTGAAGGGCATCTCGGTGTGTGTGTGGTGTGTGTGTGTGTGTGTGTGAGAGATGGAGAGTTGCACTTCCTGTTACAGAATGGCATGCAGACATTTGAAGGTTGAACAAGCTGAAGAGTCTGAACTGTCTGTCAGAGTTAAAGAAGAAGAACTAACAATGTTCCTTTGTTGTGTATTTTGTTTAATTCTGAACATTATTTTCATTTTCATAATAAATAATAAACAGACTGTAAGGGTTAAGGTTTCCTTCACTTCATCAGATCTCAGCTACAGAGATGACAAGTCATTTTAGGGTTGAATGTGTTTATTTCACTCTTCTTCTGTCAAATTTGAATTGTTTTTTGGCTTTAATTTGATTGTTAGACTTTTTAAATAAAGGTTTGTAGGACTAAAGTTATTAACTTATTTCACCCGACACCCTTTTCGAACATTGAACGGTTATTATTTCATTTTTTATCTACAGTCATTCAGTCAGGAACACTCTCGTCATAGATTAAAACATTTATTGACACAAATGGTAAAACAGTTTTACTTGGCGTTGAAGGCTCCACTCTAAGATGCAAACCCCCCCAATGCAGAGTGGGCCGAAAGAAGACATGAATTGCAGATTGACCTTATAGAGCCATGATGGGACCCTGAACCAGAGAGGTGGAGGCAAGCTTTACCAGCAGCAGTGTGAGCAATGGTGAAGCTACATCAGTGTAGGTGGGAGTCATATTTAAAGGGACCACCTCGAGGTGTGACTGGTGTGACTGGTGTGAGACTGATAAGGTGCTGGTTCAATCAGTGGCTGTCAGCTGATCACAGCTGGGAGTATGACTTCCGTGTGCTGCATGAACTAACGCTATGCTTCATTTTCTATTATGTTATGTTTCACTGCCTACACATATGATTTAGCCATTCTAACATGTTTGAATACATAAATTTAAAATGCAGAACCGCAAATAATTCATCTTTAAATTGCTTTTGGCTTCAATTTGATTGTTAGTTTTAAAAAAGTTCCTTACTTCACCCAACATCCTTTTTCAAATATTGAATGATTGATGATTTAGTTTCTCTACAGACATTTCATTTATGTTATGTTTCGCTGCATATTTTTGGGTTAGGGTTTTTGGGTATTCGTTGGTTTGTGGTAACAGTGTTTTTTCTAAAGTTTATATATATATATGTTATATACTATGTTTGAAGTGGTGGAGAAATGAGGGTTTTTTTCCTAAGAAGAAAAGGAAGTTGATGTTTGGTGAGAAATCTGTGTATTTTTTTGGTATTGCATACATGTTGGCATTCAGTCATCGTCATTTTGGAAGAAACTGACAAAGGACTCATTTTATTTTGAAAGTATAAGAAGTATGACAGCAGAAGGTCCTCATAAGAACAGATAATCCTATTAATAATGACTCACTGTGAGGCAGAGCTGTTTATAAGCACACTATAAACCTCATTTTTTATAAAGTCAGTTTGTGGACAGGAAAAGGGAGGTGATCTGACTCATAGTGTGTGCGTGTGCGTGTGTGTGTGTGTGTGTGTGTGTGGTACGTGCGGTACGTGTGGACTTCCTCCAGAGCGATGTCGATCAGTGTCATGAAACAGGAAGTAGGCCTCTTACCGTACGGTGGAGTCGGTCTTGCTGTATCCTTCGTACTGAGCAGCTTTCTGCAGAGCGCTCATATCGAGCTCCGGACTGCCACACACCAACATCTCTACTTCCTCCGGCCGCAGCAGCTGTATAAAAACAAACATGACATATCATCATATATTACTCAAATATGACACATAACATTGATCAACATATACAAACATCAACATGCCTTTCAAATGTTAACAAAGACAATAAATAGATAAAAAAAGCAAAAAATACCAAAATAAATACATAAATAAGACTAAAACAAGGCTGCTGTTTTTACATCTTGTGTAATATTAGTCAATTTATTTATTAGTTTCCAACTGTTAAATTAATCTGCAACTATTTTGATAATTGATTAATTATTTGTGTAAAAAATAAGTCATTTTTAAAGAAGAAAACCTCCAAATTCTCTGATTCAGACTTCTCATATTTGAATATTTTGCCGACATATTGATGAAGAAAATGTAACTTAACATAAAAAAACATGATAAACATGTAACAATGCAACGTAGTTTAACCCTTAAATACTGTTTAAAGTCAAATTTGACCTGTTTTTATATACCTGAGAACTGTAAAAACATCATATATATATTTATTTTAGCTGGACTTTTTCTAATGTGAGCCACAGAATAAGAAAAAAAAGGAAATACGATGCATTGTTTTCATTTTTGTGCAGCTGATACACATTTTTATATATGCAAATGCATAAAATTGACCTGTGTTTATTAAAAACATCCAAAAAAAGCATTAAAACATGTTGTATTCATCATATGCTATAAAGTTTGTTCTCCTGGATCATAAAATAGTGATTGTGAATGTCTATTTTACATAAGATTAATTAAACAGAAGGATTAAAAGGGAATTAATGAATGTAAATTGCTGTAGAGACTAATTATGAGTCAGATTGTGACCGGTATGTAAAGGGTTAAACTAACAAAATGACACATAGTAAATATTATCATGAAATAAAACAATTTAATCTACACTGACGTCTCATCTAACGTTTCACAGAAATTTTTAAGTTTAGCTGAAGAGATTCAACGTCAGTGTTTCTGCAGAAGTTAAAAGCAATGATACGTTTCCGCTGTGTGTAAGAGTGTCAGAGTCAGAGTGTCAGTAATAGACAGAGAGGAGGAAACAGGAAGTTCACCAGTTAATAACAGAAATATGTGTCAAACTGGCAATGACTCAGCTTCACAGGGAGGAGGGGGAGTGAAAGTCTAGTTTCATATTTACAGTAATGCAGAAATTCTATATAAATAAAAAGCACCTGAAAATATTATATGAACCCAAAAGTGATGTTAAAAAGTTTCCTGTGTGCAGTTTCTGATCTCTGGGGGCTTTGTGGAGCAGTTTGTTTTTAAAAAAAATGAGTGCATCACCTTTGCATCATTAAGTTTGCATGTAAAAAATGGACGTAAACTATATGTGAATACTTAGAAATGAGCTCTGCAAACAGTAAATGAGGAAGGAAATGCATTCAACACTTTAGTTGCAGACGTCAAAGTTACACATGACGAGTTTACGAAACAGCAACTTTTGTTTGTTTACAAGAAATCCCTCCTTACTTTAAACTTTACCGGATACATGCAAGAAACAGCACCAGGTTATATATATATATTATTAATAATGATAGAATGCATATATAAAGTAATATAGATGATAATGTTTGTTTAAGTGTATAAAAATATTAAAAATAATAGTTTTAAAGGCTTAAAATGTGGTTTGAGTTTGATCTCAATGCTGCTGTCTGAAACACACACACACACACACACACACACACACTAAACTAAACCCTCAGATCTTAATCAATGACTCAAAGATCTGCTTTTTAGCAACGACTTCTGTCCCCAATTGCAGAAGCTGACCCCCCAATCAACTGGTTATGTCCCTGAAAGTCTCACACACACACACACACACACACACACACACCTAGAAACTTAACCTAACCCTGACCTTAATCAATGACTCATAAATCAACTTTTTATACCAATTGTGGACATGACTTTTGTCCCCAGTTGCAGAAGCTGGTTTAAGTCCCTGAAAGTGACTAAGTGTAAGTCACACCTACACACACACACACACACACACACACACACACACACACACACACACACACACACACACACACACACACACACACACACACACACACACACACACACACACACACACACAAACAATGAAACTGATGAATAACCGCAGGCTTGCCTCATCACATCCTGGTACGTCAGATGATGTGACGGACGTGACAGAAGCATCGGATGCCAACAGACACAGAAACAACAGACATGAGCTGTGTGTTGAACTCTCTGAACTTATTGACAGGATATTTTTTTACTAAAGGTGAAAGTTTAAAAACATGCTTGGGATGTTTGTGTGTGTGTCGGGTCATTTTACAGGTCGACTGCTTCAAAAACAAACCTGTCACTGTTATTCAGCCCAGCGTACCTGTGTGAGCTTCATGTTTTGGTTATTTTACTGCTGGAGTAACTAAAACAAGATTTGACTGTTTAAACATGGCGGATGTATGAGTTTCTTTCAGTGTTGAATGGTAGAGGAGGTTATAAAGTTAGATTACGTGATAAAAAGGGCTAATTATGATGACTTCACTTCCTGACCTTTCATCTACCACCATGATAACATTTCTACTTCCTCTAAATAACAAATAAACCTGCAGATCATTATAAGAGTTGCATTCATGCTCCCCAGAGGATGAACTCTCCTCTATCGCCACCTACAGGCTAAAAACTCAACTTAACCTGCATGCAGGTTTTATACACATATATATTTAACCCTCCTGTCATCCTCCCGGGTCAAATTGACCCCATCTCTTTTGACTGTTCCTTCTTTCCTTCTTCTTTCTTTCTTTTTTCCTTTGTTCTTCCGTTCTTCCCCTTCCTTCCATACTTCTTTCTTTCTTTCCTTCCTTCTCTCCCTTACTTCCTTCCTCTTTTCCTCCCTCCCTCCTTACCCTTCCTTCCATACTTCTTTCTTTCCTTCCTTCCATACCTTCCTTTCTTCCATACTTCTTCCCTTCCTTCCTTTTTCCTCCCTGCTTCCCTCCCTCCTTCCTTCCTTCCTTCCTTGACCTGAAGACAACAGGTTTAGGGTTTTTAATGTTATTTTTCCTGTTTTTCTGATATGAATCTACTCCTCCAGATTCATTAAACATGTAAATATTGTTGATTTTAAAAGTTTTCCTGCTGGACACAAGTCAATTCTCAGTGTTCACACTTATATAAGATTTATAATTTGGCTCCAAACTAGTCGTGTCCCTGCTGTTCAGTCTTTACAGTTTGGATCAGTCCGTCCCTCCTCTGACCCAGATTCAGGCTCTCAGGGAAGCATCTGATTGGTCCCAAATGTATTGTGCTGCATCCCAAACATGCAGCCAGAGTCATAAAGAACTAACTCATCAACAGGAAGAACGAGGAGTCCTGCAGCAGATCTCAAGGTTCAAGGTTCACGTGAAAAGAATGAAATGTGCACTCAGGTCCCAGCAACGTAATACAGTGACAGCTATGAAATAAATGAAAATAAAAACCTCCTATCTAAGAAGCCTTGATCTCAACATCATGGAGTCAGTCTGGGATTAACATGAAGAGACAAAAGCAGCTAAAATGCACAAATCCACAGAAGAAGAAGAACTGTGGCGACGAAAAACAACCGACCTGCTGAATACCTGAAACACTGTGTGCAGGAGAACAGAGGAGAACCGCTGCTGTTTTAACCCTCACATACTTATCAGGATCAAATTAGACCCATTTTACATTTGAGAGCTGTAAAAAACTTAAATAAAATGTTGTGCAGCTGATACACATTTTTATATTTATATTTTATTTAAGTTGTCAAATTTTTGGCTAAAAGAAAAGTTTTTTTTTTTTTCTTCTCTCTAATGTAAAAAATGGGTCAAATTAGACCCTGAACAGAATGTAAGGGTTAAGGTGACCATCATCACCATGGTTACAGCAACAATAAATATTCATTTAATTTACATTTCTGCTGTTTATTCAACTTTCTATCATGTTAATAAATAATCTCTCTCTCTCAAACTGTGGGAAGCAGAGGAAGAAGGCCAGAGCAGGTCAAGAGTTCATTTTTATCTACAGAGCAGAGATGTGTCTTTACAGTTACAAGCCGTATCTCCTCTTGACCCAGACTCTCAGCTGATAAAACCTCAGTCAGTCAGACAGTCAGTCAGTCAGTCAGTCAGTCAGTCAGAGAGTCAGTCAGTCAGTCCCTCAGTCAGAGAGTCAGTCAGTCAGTCCCTCAGTCAGTCCCTCAGTCAGTCAGTCAGTGAGTCAGTCCCTCAGTCAGTCAGTCAGTCAGTCCCTCAGTCAGTCAGTCAGTCAGTCAGTCAGTCAGTCAGTCAGTCAGTGAGTCAGTCCCTCAGCCAGTCAGTCAGTCCCTCAGTCAGTCAGTCAGTCAGTCCCTCAGTCAGTCAGTCAGTGAGTCAGTCCCTCAGTCAGTCAGTCAGTCAGTCAATCAGTCAGTCAGTCCCTCAGACAGTCAGTCAGTCCCTCAGTCAGTCAGTCAGTCCCTCAGACAGTCAGTCAGTCAGTCAGTCCCTCAGTCAGTCAGTCAGTCCCTCAGACAGTCCCTCAGACAGTCAGTCAGTCAGTCAATCAGTCAGTCAGTCCCTCAGTCAGTCAGTCAGTCAGTCAGTCCCTCAGAAAGTCAGTCAGTCAGTCCCTCAGTCAGTCCCTCAGTCAGTCAGTCAGTCAGTCCCTCAGTCAGTCCCTCAGACAGTCAGTCAGTCAGTCCCTCAGTCAGTCAGTCAGTCCCTCAGTCAGTTAGTCAGTCAGTCCCTCAGTCAGTCAGTCCCTCAGTCAGTCAGTCAATCAGTCAGTCAGTCCCTCAGTCAGTCAGTCAGTCCCTCAGTCAGTCAGTCAGTCAGTCCCTCAGACAGTCAGTCAGTCAATCAGTCAGTCAGTCCCTCAGTCAGTCCCTCAGACAGTCAGTGAGTCAGTCCCTCAGTCAGTCAGTCAGTCCCTCAGTCAGTCAGTCAGTCAGTCCCTCAGTCAGTCAGTCAGTCCCTCAGACAGTCCCTCAGACAGTCAGTCAGTCAGTCAATCAGTCAGTCAGTCCCTCAGTCAGTCAGTCAGTCAGTCAGTCCCTCAGAAAGTCAGTCAGTCAGTCCCTCAGTCAGTCCCTCAGTCAGTCAGTCAGTCAGTCCCTCAGTCAGTCCCTCAGACAGTCAGTCAGTCAGTCCCTCAGTCAGTCAGTCAGTCCCTCAGTCAGTTAGTCAGTCAGTCCCTCAGTCAGTCAGTCCCTCAGTCAGTCAGTCAATCAGTCAGTCAGTCCCTCAGTCAGTCAGTCAGTCCCTCAGTCAGTCAGTCAGTCAGTCCCTCAGACAGTCAGTCAGTCAATCAGTCAGTCAGTCCCTCAGTCAGTCCCTCAGACAGTCAGTGAGTCAGTCCCTCAGTCAGTCAGTCAGTCCCTCAGTCAGTCAGTCAGTCAGTCCCTCAGTCAGTCAGTCTTATCTCCAGTCAGACAGTCAGTCAATCAGTCAGTGAGTCAGTGAGTCACACTAAAATAACTTAGACAAAGTCCTACGTGGCTTCACTGTGAACTTGACTCTGTGACATTAAACCATAAACGCTGTGCTTCACAACCTGAAAGGTCAGAGGTCACACACAGTCAACTAGCAACACCTGCTACTGTTTTAATAATAGCACACAGCATCAGAGGAATGTGTGCGACATTCTCCCACTGGAAAAATGGCAGCCAAGATGATTTAGTATTTCTTTTTACTATTTCTATTACTCATGATGATAAATGTTGTTGCCTTGTTTTTCCATTGAATAAAAACATCTGTTTGCTGATTTTAACAAGTAAAAAAAAAGAAAGAAAGAAAATGTATAAATAAGACAATAAAAATACCACACATAATAATAAATAACTGTAAAATACATATTAACATATATATTTAACATATGATGTATTGGTTAATATGCAGCATGAAGCAGTTAATAGTTGCTGAAGCTGATGAACTCGGGTTAGATGTGTGTTGTGGATTTCTCTGCTGTGTTTTTGGCCCGTTAGGACTCTTTAGATCCCTCCTCCTCCTCCTCCTCCTCTTTATCAGCGAGAGCTAACATTTGATTAAAGAAGGAAGGCAAACAGAATCTGCTGCCCCGAGCTCCATTTTTGGGCAAATGTTTGTGGTCCATGAAGAAGAGGAAGGAGGAGGGGGAGGAAGAGGTGGAGTGTGTGTTATGCTCTCTTCTGTAGATTCTCTCTTTTCCTACTAAAACACAACAGTGACTCAACATAAGAAAGTTTCTACTCAGGAAGTAACAAATGATTTATTCTCTGCATGTTTCAGTCTGTTTATCTTAAAACTGAAACAACTGCACCAATAATACAGTCAGTGCTTTAATGGGTCTGTTACAGCAAAGATTGTTAAAAATGAATAATCTGCATGTAAAGAATTCAATATTTCATCATTTCTAATTATTCCATTTTGAGCTGCATTTAAAGCATGAAAGATGCTACTTAAATAAAGTTCTTCTTCTTATTATTATAATATATATATGTACACATTTTGTTATTCACTTCATTTTATTTATTTATTTATCTATTCCCCCCTTTTGTCTTGTTTTCGTAGGTGCTGTTTTCCCTTCTGCTCTGTTACATTTTTATTTCATGTTACTTCATAAGTGCAATTATTTTGTAATTCTCATTATAGTAAAAACTCAATAAAAAAAGGGGAAAAAAGTACACGTATATGCAGAAAACTTGTAAACAACAAAACCACTTTCATGTGTAAAACTGGTGAAGATGATCATTAGAAGTGTTTCCTCATTGCAGATTTCTGAGAGTTATGATAGCGAGTTCCTGATATGATATATATCCAATGCTTAATGATTTATTTTGTTTGTTCTGTATATGTGAAGCACTTTGTGTCACATTGCAATGTATGAAAAGTGCTCTAAAAGTAAGTTTTAAGTGTGTGTGTGTAACCGTTATCATCTGACCAAACAATACCTAATAAGGTGGACTGACTCATAATTTATGTAACATATAAGCGGGTCCACCACCGTACACATATACACATATACACACACACACACACACACACACACACACACTGTGGACTCACCATGAGTGCATCGGAGGCACACACACTGTGGAAGCCATGGTAGAAGGCAGCAAACTGCTTATAAATGGATTTATTCAGCAGGAAGTCGACGTAGAGCTGAACGTACTCTGTGAAGAGAGAGAGAAAGAAACACAATTCCATTACACACTTCTACCCATTTACCCCTCCAGTCCTGGCTCCTGTATTTAACGCTCACACAGGGACAGGCTGGCAGGGAGCTGGACCCTGAACCTGGACTCGGACCCGGGCAACAGTAGCTGCCGAGTGGAAAATATGGTTTAATAAGTCAAACAACGCTGACGCCCTCAGCTCCACTTCAGCCTCTTTAAAAAGGAACAAAGAAGGGTTTTTGCTTGGAGCCAGGTTTCTCTCATAAAGTTAACCTGCACAGGAGGAGGATTTAAATTTAAATAGTGGCAGCCAGTTACAAACATTACATATATTTTCTCAGTAAACAATGTCTCAGTGTGGAAAAAGAAAAATCATTAGTTTATAAAAAATGTTCCAAACAGTGCTGCTGTACGATTCCTGTATGACTCCCCATTAAAAAGCTGTTTATGATTATGGTGCAGTTTTATGTAAAGCACATTGGGCCTCGTGCAAGAAAACACTCACACGCACAGATTCCTCCTTAAATTACATCTATAGAGATTTACGAGAACTTCAGCAATGTTCTAGTATTTGGGATTTTCCCCCTAAGTGAGAAGAACATGATGCATTCCTGTTGTACAGTTAAAAAACAACCAACCTCTCCAAAGCATTAAAACTATAATGTATTGAGTTCTGTTCGTTACTTTGGAGTTGTTACATTTTGAGTTGTTATATATAAATGACACTTCAGGATCCATAATCATAATCCATAATCTCCACCCTCTGCATCACTGTTCTGTACCTCACTGTTTTTTTATTCTTATTTAACTTTATGTATTTATACATATTTTACTTTTTACATTCCTGTTGATGTTGTATGTGTATGTTATGTGTGATGTCTTTATGTGTATTAAGCTGCTTGGTCCCTAAATTTCCCCTAGGGGATCAATAAAGTTTCTATCTATTTATCTACCTACTTATCTATCTATCTATATTGACATTACTGTGTTGGTAGAAGTATAACTTTAGCAGTAAAAGTAGTATTTGGCAATTTAGACATGATACTATCAGTCATTGAAACTATGATATATAATATAACGCCAGCTTATGATATAAATATTAACGGCTGAAACTACAAAGCGACTTTTCCACAATGTAAACTGACTATTTGTGTATAACTTTTATTTATTTAATTGAAATGTAGGTGATGGAGGTTATAGTTTGGCTCTCCTATAGTGAGACGGTTTCTTTTGGCGTCCGATCTTATGTCAAATTATTTCTTTTTTTATTCCTGTGACATGTTGAGACATCGTTCACAGCACGGCTCATTGTGTCCAATATTTTGTCTTTCTGGCTCTGGAACGATCTGCCTGAGGAGATCCGGTCGGCTGAGTCAGTAACGTCTTTTAAATCTCTTCTTAAAACATATTTTTAATGGAGAGCCTTTCCTGATTTTATTACATTTTCTTTAATATATCTCCTGTTTTTATGTTTTATGGTGTAGTTTTATCTTGTACTGTTGAACTTTCTGCTGCTTTGTAAAGCATGGAGTAAGTTCTCTATAAATAAAGATTATTATTATAATCATTATTATTTCTCGAGGCTTTTTATTCCACTCCTAACACTACTAAATAATCTGTTTTTCTGTTGATCTATTTCTGAAAGCGGGACTTAATCTCAGAGCTTGTAAAGTTTTTTTAGTGTCATTTTTTATGAATGAAGCTTCTCTACAACCTGCCAGACGCCTGCTGACCTTATATGGTATTTTGAGGGTGTCATTTATGCTAATTTACTATTCTCAATGTGGGATTCATCATGTTTACGCAGCTCATTTACGACATGTATTTACATGTTTCATGGTGATACGAGTGTTTGGTGAATGTGATGTTGCTCCACCTCACGTAGAGACAAGTAAGATGAATTTAAGATAAGAATATGAAAACGTTCTTGCATGAAGCTCATTGTGTTCTGTATGAAATGTGCTGAATAAATAATGTCTGATTGGACTTAACCCTCCTATTGTCCTCGATTCAAGGAAGGAAGGAAGGAAGGAAGGAAGGATGGAAGGGAGGAAGGAAAAAGGAAGGAAAGGAGGAATGAAGGGAGGAAGAAGGAAGGAAAGGAGGAAGGAATGAAGGACGGAGGAAAGAAGGAAGGAAGGAGGGAGGGAGGAAAGAAGGGAGGAGGGAGGGAGGGAGAAAGGAAAAGAGGAAGGGAGGAAGGAAGGAAGGAAGAAGGAAGGAAAGGAGGAAGGAAGGGAGAAGGAAGGAAAGGAGGAAGGAAAGGAGGGAGGGAGGAAGGAAGAAGGAAGGAAAGGAGGAAGGAATGAAAGACGGAGGAAAGAAGGAAGGAAGGAAGGAATGAAAGACGGAGGAAAGAAGGAAGGTAGGAGGGAGGGAGGAAAGAAGGAAGGAGGGGGGAGGGAAAAAGGAAAAGAGGAAGGGAGGAAGGAAGGAAAGAAGGACAGCGAAAAAGAAGGAAGGGAAGAAGGTAGGGGGGAGGAAAGAAAGAGACAAGAAGGGAGGGAGGAAAGAAGTAAGGGAGGAAGGAAAGGAAGGAAGGAAGGAAGAAAGGGGGATGGAGGAAGGAAAGAAGGAAGGGAGGAAAGAGAGATGAAGGAATGAAAGAGAAGTAGGGAGGGAGGAAGGAGAGAGGGAAGGAAGGAAGGGAGGAAAGAAGGAACAGTTCAAACAGACGGTGCTGCAGTCTGCTTTAAAACAATGAATGATGCGTTCAGGTAACTCAGGTAATCCGAACACATGAACCCATTGCACTGCAGTTACCTTGGTTACTGTAAACCTGTGACTCTCAGTGCAGACTCACCTTTCCTGTTCTGCTTGGTGACGGGAATCTTGTCTCCTCCAGGCTTCAGGTTGAAGGATTTAACCATCCCCATCTCCTCCTGGAACACCTGCAGCACAAACAAACACACATTTACATACTGAGCTTAACTCAACTTAGAGAAAGGCTGAAACAAATGTAGGGAATATTTATTATTTTACAGTTTTAACATGTTTAACCCTAAACAGACCTACGGGAATCATGGGACTTAACCCTTGTGTCGTCCTCCCGGGTCAAATTGTCTGTTTTGACTTTTCCGTCTTTCCTCCCCTCCGTCTGTCCTTCCTCCCTCCCTCCTTCTCTCTTTCTTTCCTTCCTCTCTCTTTCCTCCCTTCCTTCTTTCCTCCCTTGCTTCCTTCCGTCTGTCCTCCCTCCCTCCTCCTCTCTTTCCTTCCTCTCTCTTTCCTCCCTTCCTTCTTTCCTCCCTCCATCCCCCTTTCTGCCTTCCTTCTGTCCTTCCTTCCTTCCCTTAATCCCTCCTTCTCTCTTTCTTTCCTCCTCCTTCCTTCTTTCCTCTGTGTTTCTTTCCTTCCTTCTTATTTTCCTTTCTCCCTCCCTCGCTCCTACCTTCCTTCCTTCTTTCCTGTCCTTCCTTCCTCCCTTCCTAACTTTCCTTTCCTCCCTCCCTTCCTTCCTCCTTCCCTCCTGTCCTTCCTCCTTTCCTTCCTTCCTCCCTCCTTTCCTTCCTTCCTCCTTTCCTTCCTTCTTTCCCTCCATCCTTCCTTCTTTCCTTCCTTCCTTCCTTCATTCCCTCCTTCCTTCTTCCTCCCTTCTTTCCCTCTTTCCTTCCTTCCTTCCATCCCTCCTTCCTTCTTTCCTCCTTTCCTTCCTTCTTCCTCCCTCCTTTCCTTCCTTCTTCCTCCCTCCTTTCCTTCCTTCTTCCTCCCTCCCAGCAGCAGATAGAAACGAGCATTAAGTTAAACACTTTCTCTTCCTGATTTTCTGGAAATTCATTTTAACGTGAGCTACGTTTAGATTAAAACGTTTTAACTAATAATAACTGTAGTTTTACTGTATTTCTACTGTATGTCTTGGTTGGTGTTAAGTTACTGTCAGTTCGCCGTATATAAATAAACTATATTTGTTTTGTTAATTCAATATTGTAAAGTCCCTTTTTCTGTCATGTTCCTGCCTGCAACCCTCCACCAAACTGAATGGGTGTAATTGTTTACGTGTGAAAAGTAGACGGATAAAAATACAGAAAGAAATAAACAAATATACACAAAAAAAAAAGGAGGGAGGATTTGCTTTAAAAAGTACAGCGAGAGAGAGAAAGAGAGAGAAGTCCAGTGTGCTGCAGGTCAGCAGGTTCGTCTGCACCACAGTGGTGTGACTGAGACCAACCTATAGCTCACAGTCAGCTCTCACCGTGGGTTAAAATAACACCTCTTACATAATCCCTCTTTCCACATACGTGACCGCTTCATATATAACTGCAGCTGCTCCATAAAGTATGCCATTATATATCTGGTTACTACGCACAGTGACCGCTCATAAAACACGCTGATGTCATGAATGTCAAACAGCTCAGTGTGAAGAAGTAAGAGCTGAATTTACTGAACTTTGAAGCAGCTTTTATGAGTTTTAATGCAACTTCCAACTTTTGTTAGTGTTGTTTGCAGTAAATTTATCTATAAATTATTAATTATATCTATATAACTATATCTATATAAAATATGTCATTGATTAACCTTCCTGTTGTCCTCGAGTCAAGGAAGGAAGGGAGGAAGGATGGAAGGAAGGAAAGGAGGGAGGGAGGAAGGAAGGGAGGAAGAAAGAAGGAAGGGAGGAAGGAAAGGAAGGAAGGATGGAGGAAAGAAGGAAGGAAGGAAGGTAGGAGGGAGGGAGGGAGAAAGGAAGGAAAGGAGGGAGGAAGGAAGGAGGGAGGAAAGGAAAGAAGGAAGGGAGGAAGGAAAGGAAGGACGGAGGAAAGAAGGAAGGAAGGAAGGAAAGGAGGGAGGAAGGACAGAGGAAAGAAGGAAGGAAGGATGGAAAGGAGGGAGGGAAGGAGGAAAGGAAAGAAAGAAGGGAGGAAGGAAAGGAAGGAAGGACGAAGGAAGGACGGAGGAAGGAAGGAAGGAAAGGAAATAAGGAAGGGGAGGAAGGGAGGAAGGAAGGACGGAGGAAGGAAGGAAGGATGGAAGGGAGGAAGAAAGAAAGAAGGAAAGAAATAAGGGAGGAAGGAAAGGAAGGAAGGAAGGAAGGATGGAGGAAGGGAGGAAAGAAGGAACGAGGGAGGTAGAGAAAAAGGAAAAGAGGAAGGGAGGAAGGAAGGACAGAGGAAAGAAGGAAGGAAGGAAGGAAGGAAGGAAGGAAGGGAAGAAGGAAGGAAGGAGGGAAGGAAGAAAGGGAGGAAGGAAATTTGACCCGGGAGGACGACACGAAGGTTAAATGAAGCACTAACTAATGAAAGATAAAGTACAGGATGCTGCTTTGATGTCTATGTTGGGCACCTGACAGCATGCGTGTCACAGATTACTGTTAAACTAACATATTATATGACTCATTATGACATCAGAGCAACTGAATCAGATCTATAATTAAAAATGTTATTAAATTCACTAAGCAGCGGCAGCAGTCACAGCTCTTTGACACCTGCACACTTTCATCATGACATCTTCATGAGATCCGTGTGTGTGTGTATGTGTGTGTGTGTGTCGTTTTTATAGTTTTATAGATGTGTCAGTTCTTTCCAACATGATTCTCAAAAATGATCAATAAAAACGTTGCAAATACGTAATCATTTACAGTTTTATTTAACCCTCCTGTTGTCCTCGAGTCAAGGAAGGAAGGAAGGAAGGAAGAAGGAAGGAAGGATGGAAGGGAAGGAAGGACGGAGGAAAGAAGGAAAGAAGGAAAAAGGAAGGAAGGAAGGAAGGAAGGAAGGAAGGAAGGAAGGAAGAAGGAAGGGAGGAAAGGAAGGAAGGACGGAGGAAAGAAGGAAGGAAGGTAGGAGGGAGGGAGGGAGAAAGGAAGGAAATGAGGGAGGTAGGGAAGAAGGAAGGAAAGGAGGGAGGAAGGAAGGAAGGAAGGAAGAAAGAAGGAAGGGAGGAAGGAAGGAAGGAAGGAAGGAAGGAAGGAAGGAAGGAAGGGAGGAAGGAAAGGAAGGAAAGAAGGACGGAGGAAAGAAGGAAGGAAGGAAGGAAAGTAGGGAAGGAAGGAAGGAACGAGGGAGGGAGGGAGAAAGGAAAAGAGGAAGGGAGGAAGGAAGGAAAGAAGGACAGAGGAAAGACGGAAGGGAGGAAGGAAGGAAAGAAGGACAGAGGAAAGACGGAAGGGAGGAAGGAAGGAAGGAAGGAAGGAAGGAAGGAGGGAGAATGGACAGACGGAAGGAAGGAAGGAAGGAAGGAAGGAAGGAAGGAAGGAAGGATCAGATAAAACAGACTGGGTCAATTTGACCCGGGAGGACGACACAAAGGTTAAATGAAGAACTAACTAATGAAAGATAAAGTACAGGATGCTGCTTTGATGTCTATGTTCGGCACCTGACAGCATGCGGGAGAATTATGTCAGATTACTGTTAAACTAACATATTATATGACTCATTTATGACATCAGAGCAACTGATTCAGATCTATAATTAACTTTGATTAAATTCACTAAGCAGCGGCAGCAGTCACAGCTCTTTGACACCTGCACACTTTCATCATGACATCTTCATGAGATCTGTCACGTGTGTGTGTGTGTGTGTGTGTGTGTGTGTCGTTTTTATAGTTTTATATATATGTGTCAGATCATTCCAACATGATTATAAAAAAAAAAACAATAACAACTTTGCAAATAGGTCATCATTAACAGTTTTATTTAACCCTCCTGTTGTCCTCGAGTCAAGGAAGGAAGGGAGGAAGAAGGAAGGAAGGAAGGAAGAAGGAAGGAAGGAAGGGAGAGAGGAAGAATGGAAGGGAGGAAGAAAGAAGGAAGGGAGGAAGGAAAGAAGGAAGGACGGAGGAAAGAAGGAAGGAAGGTAGGAAGGAAAGTAGGGAAGAAGGAAGGAAGGAAAGGAGGGACATACGGAAGGAAGGAACGAAGGATGGAAGGAAGGAAGAAAGAAGGAAGGGAGGAAGGAAAGGAAGGAAGGACGGAGGAAAGAAGGAAGGAAGGAAGGTAGGAGGGAGGGAGGGAGGGAGGGAGAAAGGATGGAAGGGAGGGAGGAAAGGAAGGAAGGAACGAGGGAGGGAGGGAGAAAGGAAAAGAAGAAGGAAGGAAAGAAGGACAGAGGAAAGAAGGAATGGAGGAAGGTAGGGAGGAGGAAGGGAGGAAGGAAGGAAGGAGGGAGGAAGGAAGGAGGGAGAAAGGACAGACGGAAGGAAGGAAGGAAGGAAGTAAGGAAGGAAGGAAGGAAGGAAGGAAGGAAGGAAGGGAAGAAAGAAGGAACATTCAAAACAGACGGGGTCAATTTGACCCGGGAGGACGACAGGAAGGTTAAATGGTAAATCAGTTAAAACAAAGAGGATTGTTTCTCCTCAGATTCTTTGTATAAGTGACATTTTTATATTGATATTTTTTTGTATATTCAAGCTTTACTGTCCGTGTGTAGCTTTGATACCTGGAAGGTGAGGTAGAAGTCTTCCTCTACGTTTCCCTCGTAGCTCAGCAGCTCTCCCAAACCGTGAGCCAGCTCCTGCAGACACAAACAAGCAGCAGTCAGAATCAGCAAAAAGAAAAAAATAAACAAAAGAAAACCTTCAGGAAATACTTCTCACTCTCTGCAGACACTGAGAGGAAATATCACCTCATGCTCGTATGTCTATGTTGCAGTTTGCATCCATTGTAGTGAAAAGACTTTGAAAGAATTTAATAAAAGCTATTAAAGTTTGAACCTTTGACCATCAATCCTTTGACTAATCAGTTCATCCTTGAGTCCAGATGTAATGAAACATCCCTCCATGTGTTCCTGATATATCGAGAATGGGTCCTCCCCGTCTGTTTTGACTATTCCTTCTTTCCTTCCTTCCTTCCTTCCTTCCTTCCTCCCTCCCTCCCTCCTTCTCTCTTTCTTTCCTCCCCCTACCTTCCTCCCTTCCTTATTTCATGTCCTTCTTTCCTTCCTTCTTGCCTTCCTATTCCTTTCTCCCTCCCTTCCTCCCTTTCTTCCTTGACTCGAGGACAACAGGAGGGTTAAAAAAGTGATTATGTCCTTTAAAAAAAGGGTTGGGGACATCCGTTCCCAGTGTTTCTGTTTTATCAGAGAGATTTAAAGAGAGAAACTATCAGACCAATAAATTGTATTAGATTTTATCAGTGATGTATAATAATTTCTCCTTTTTGAGACACAGATTTTAAATTGTATTGATCTGGTTTATTGGACCAAATATGGAGTTCCACCTGTTATTTATTGGATACTCCTCCTTCCTGCCTGTCTGGGACACTGATTGGTCTGAAGTCACATGACCCATATACCCAACTCAAATAGGTGGATTACCCCCATTGTCTGATGCACATTATTAGTTATTTTCTGTATATTTCTTTTTACCTTTTTAGACATTGTCTGCTTTTTAAATACATAATTTAAATGTGTTTTATGATGACCTAGATGAAAGCCACAAGCTATAAACACATTGGTCTATTAATAAAGTTATTTTATACCACGAGTGTTGCTGGAAATGTGACTTTCTTCCTTGGATGTAGGTGAAGTGGTGCAAGAAACCTCCACCCTGTTCCTCCCTTTCCTTTTGTTTTATACTCATGCATGATTTCAGGCTTTTAAGTATGACGCAGCTTTTCTGAGAAGTGACAAACTTCCTGAGGCCTTTGCTCTAATGAGTGCTGCATGATTATGTCACCATCAAATCAATGAATGCATTATTGAATATCAACCTCCTAAAGCCATCCGGACTATTTCAAGATTTCTATTTCAATTTTTTATGAACCTTCGTCTCGTCCTCCCGTCTGTTTTGACTGTTCCTTCTTTCCTCCCTCTCTCCTTCTTTCCCTCCTCTCTCTTTCCTCCCTTCCTCCTTCCTTCTTTCCTTCCTCCATCCCCCTTTCTTCCTTCTTTCTGTCCTTATTTCCTTCCCCCTTCTCTTTCTTTCCTCCCCCTACCTTCCTCCCTTCCTTCTTTCCTCTGTCCTTCCTTCCTCTTTTCCTTCCTCCCTCCCTCCTTCCTTCCTTCCTCCTTTCCTTTCCTCCCTCCTTTCCTTCCTTCTTACCTACTTTCCTTTCTTCTACTTTCCTTCCTTCCCTCCCTCCCTACTTTCCTTCCTCCCTCCCTACTTTCCTTCCTACGTCCTCCCTTCCATCATTCCTTCCTTCCTTCCTTGACTCGAGGACAACAGGAGGGTTTTTAAACATAACATTAATTTAATCAAGAAGCTCCGTGTCTGCAGTGCACAACTTCCCTTTTTTGTGTTTCTGAAGCAAAACGATAGAATCAGATTCACGTCATTTCGGAATAAAGAAGTTAAAGGAACGAACGAACGAACGAATGAATGAATGAATGAATGAATGGAGCTTGTCAGGAGTCACCAGAGAGCCGGCTCTGACGCCAAACGCAGGCCTCATATCAGATACCCTGCTGTTATGCAACCAGTGGGCCAGTTATAGCAGCCTGGTATGTGTGTGTGTGTGTGTGTGTGTATGTACGTGTCTATGTATGCTAGTGAGGACCAGAGTTTTCGACCTTCACAGTGAGGAGGGTTTTTGGGACGTGAGGCTGCTCGTGTATCGGGTGTCTCTGAGCGACCGTCAGGCGACAGTTGAGGATCTTTTCTCTCAGCGCTGCTCTGAGACTCTGCTCATGTTTTACAGGACTATTGTATCTGTGTGTCAGACACTGTGTCCCCCTTTTTTCTAGCAGAAGCTTAACCCTCCTGTTGTCCTCAGGTCAAGGAAGGACAGGAGGAAGGGAGGAAGGAAGGAAGGAAGGAATGAATGAAAGAATGAAGGAAGGAAAGGAAGGGAGGGAAGGAGGGAGGGAGGAAAGGAGGAATAGAGGATGGAAGTAAGTAAGGAGAGAAGGAAGGAAGGAAGGAAAAAAAGGAGTAAGGAGGGAGAGAGGAAGGAAAGGATGAAGGAAGGAAGGAAAGGAGGAAGGAAGGGTGAAAGGACGGAAGGATGGAAGGAAGGGAGGAAAGAAGTATGGAAAGAGGAGGGAGCAAAGAAAGAGGGAAGGAAGGAAGGAACAGTGAAAAGAGATGGGGTCAATTTGACCCGGGAGGTCAACAGGAGGGTTAAAGTGACTCAGCAACAAACACAAACACAGTAAATGAACTTTCAGCCTCTGCAGATACACATCAGCAGCTGTTTAATAACTTCTAATTAAAGCACCTCAAACTTTGCCAGCATCTACTTCTGTCAAAAAAAAATGTAATAAAATATAATTAGCACCTTATTATCACACTATGCACTGGCAACCTTGGTAGTATGTTGTAGAATGTGTAATGAAAGAGAAGCTCAACTCTATCTATAACAGACTGAGAGAGAGAGAGAGAGAGAGAGAGAGAGAGAGAGAGAGAGAGAGAGAGAGAGAGAGAGAGAGAGAGAGAGAGAGAGAGAGAGAGATAGGGAATGAACTTTAATATATAATAGCAATCATGCACTGATGCACTGTTAATGAACAATGGATGGACTGTCTCTCTGAGCATGTGGGCGGAGGAGGGGGAGAGGTTGGGTGCCATTACTCTGCAGTTTACTATTAAATGTCTTGTTTTTTTACTTGTATTTATTGTCTTTTTTAATTTGCACTTTTTGATCTGCACTGCCTTGATCATACTGTTCATTGTGTTGTATGTTGCTCTGCTCTGTATGATGACAATGCACAGAATTGAATTGCATTTTGCAGCCTGTTTCTTGTCATTCATGCATATAAAGATTAGACTTGAGCTCTTTCTGCTTATGTTAGTTACTTTTTGCACCACTTTTTGAGATTGCATATAATTTACTTTCATTCTTGTCTTTTTTAAATTGCACTTTTTGTACTGTACTGCCTTGATAACGCTGCTAATTTAAATGTAAGTTGCTCTGTATGATGACAATAAACAGAATTTATTGCATTTTGCAGCCTGTTTCTTGTCATTCATGCATATAAAAATTAGACTTGAACTGTTTCTGCTTATGTTACAGTTACTTTGTGAGATTGCATATAATTTACTTTCTTTCTTGTCTTTTTTAAATTGCACTTTTTGTACTTGTTGCTCTGTATGATGACAATAAACAGAAAAGCTAAATATTCTTTTTTGTGTGTGTGTTTGCACCACTTTTTGAAATTGCATACATCTCAGCTGAACTTTCAGAGTTCAAACAGTGTTCACATACAGCTGCTTTACTGCGAGTACAGTCTGTACCACTGTGACATAACTGTAGGCCGAGACAGGCTCCAGTGGTCTTGCACGACTGCAAGACTAAACGATTGTGTGTGTGTGTGTGTGTGTGTGTGTGTGCATGTGTGTGTGTGTGTGTATATATAGATATGTATATATGTGTGTATATACGACAGAAATAGACAAACGGAGGCAAATGAGCTCCAGTGTTTGAATGAGCTTCACATCTGGCAACATTTAGCTTGCTGCAACCAAACTTTATAAGTCATTGTTTACACTGTCAACGTGTTTTATGTGTGTTTAACCAGAACAAACACTGTGTGGAGAAAAGTCTAGAAGACTCCTGAGACACACAATCCAGTGTGTTCACAGAGAAGAAGACAGGCAACATGGCTAAAGCTGCAGCTGGTTACAACATGAATGCAAAAGTTTTGAATCCAAATGTGAATATATGATCTGTTGGAGGAGTTAAATGTGATCAGACAGCGACACATGCAGTTAAATTCAGACTCCACAGAGGCAACTAACAGAAGGATCAGGAGTGTGAAACTGCACAGAGAAAGGTTAAAAGTTTGACTCTGGCTCCCTCTAGTGGCAGAAAAGAGAAATGCAACGTCTGAAAGACACAGGACACATGAAGGAGGGATGTTTAGTGGATAAGAGAAAAGAAATAAAGAGTAAAAAAGATGGTTGGATCAGAGCTGGCTGTATTAACACACTGTAGATATAGTGATGATTAACCCTCCTGTTGTCCTCGAGTCAAGGAAGGAAGGAAAGGAAAGAGTAAGGAAGGGAGGGAAGGAAGGAAGGAAGGAAGGAAAGGAGGGAGGAAGGAAGGGAGGAAAGGAGGGAGGGAGGAAGGGAGGAAAGGACAGAAAGAAGGAACAAAGAGGGATGGAAGAAGGAAAGAAGGAAAGGAGGAAAAAGAGAGGAAGGAAAGATAGACAGAAGGAGGAAGGGAGGAAGGACAGACGGAAGGAAGGAAGGGAGGAAAGAAGGACAGAGGAAAGAAGGAAGGGGGAAGGTAGGAGGGAGGAAAGAAAGACAGAAGGAGGGAGAGAGGAAAGGATGAAGGAAGGAAAGGGAGGAAGGACGGATGAAAGAAGGAAGGTGGGAGGGAGGAAGGAAGGAAGGAAGGAAGGAAGGAAGGAAGGAAGGAAGGAAGGAAGAAAGGAAGGGAGGAACAGGAAGGAACAGGAACAGTCAAAACAGACGGGGTCAATTTGACCCGGGAGGACGACACAGACAGGCAAAGGCCAAATGTTTTCAGACTCTCCTCATCTCTGGTTTTACTTTTCTTCTTCTTTTCTTTGGAGGATATTTACTAACTTTACTAAAGCTGGTTGGAAATCAGAGCCAGCGGACCCCAAAACAATGCTGCCAGAGTTTTTCAATTAAGCAGCGTGTCGACTGAGACTGAAGATGCAAATGAGCTCATCTGATATCTATAAAGAGCAGATAAATAAGAACTGGATGTCGACACGCGCTTCGTGAAAGTGATGAAGAGTAAAAAGAAAAACAAAGAGGGAAAGTATTTTCTTATGTTGAACTATTGAAGAGAAGAAGTGTTTTTATCCTGCAGGAAGTTTAAGACTTTTAGTTTCAACTTTTACACTTTACAGGATCATTGGTGTAAAACCCCGTCTGTTTTGACTGTTCCTTCCTTCCTCCATCCCTTCTTTCCTTCCTCCATCCCCCTTTTCTTCCTTCCTTCTGTCCTTCCTTCCTTCCTCCCTTCTTTCTTTCCTTACTTCCTTTCCTTCCTCCCTCCCTCCTTCTCTCTTTCTTTCCTTCCCCCCTACCTTCCTCCCTTTCTTCTTTCCTTCCTTCCTCTTTTCCTTTCTCCCTCCCTCCTTCCTTCTTTCCTCCCTCCCTCCTACCTTCCTTCCTACTTTCCTCCTTCCTTCCTTCCTCCCTTCTTTCCGTCTGTCCTTTCTCCCACCCTCCTTCTCTGTTTCTTTGCTTCCTCTCTCTTTCCTCCCTTCCTTCTTTCCTTCCTCCATCCCCCTTCCTTCCTTCCTTCTGTCCTTCTTTCCTTCCCTCCTTCCTTCCTCCCTTCCTCTCTCTTTCTTCTGTCCTTCTTTCCTCCCTTCCTCCCTTCCTCTTTTCCTTTCTGAGAAGAAGACCACTGAGAGAAAACAGAAAGGAAAAGCTTTTTTCCATTGTTGTTATTTTGTGTTGTGTTACGGTGATGAAATAAAGTCTTAGATGTTTTATTCCTCTGTCACAGTGGTTTAGTCAATGTTGACCTGGTCCCCTCATAAAAAGTGTTTATACCAAACTATGAAGCACAGATGTGTTTAGAAAGCATCAATAGTCGATCTGACTGATCAATAAATGTGATTAAACCTTGATTATGTGTGTCAGAGAGCAGAGAGAGTGCATTTTTTAGCTTTTACACCACTAAACATCTCCTATCACACAATATCATGTCCTATTTTACCTCAGACATGAAAATATAACATAGCAATAACGATTTAATGTTATTTTATTGGTAGTTTAGAGTCTCTTTGGTCACTCCATCTCTACGTTGCTACGGTAACTAGATGGCAGCTGTCACTCAAACTAACTGTAGGTTGATTTTAGTCATTTAGTCTCTTTTTGGTCGTTTTTAGGGTTTTTTGTCTCTTTTAGTCTTGTTTGCATCTGTTTTTGGTGGTTAAATGTTATTTTATATTTAAAGTGAAAATGAGCAGAACTGTATGGAACTGTGGGGTTTATTGTAGAACCATTAGAGCCATCAGTCTTCACTGCTACATCATAAACTATTAACTATTCATTTAACAATAACTTTAATCGATCCTAACTAGTGAGCAGCAGTAAGTATTCACAGTGCAGCACCCTGAGGTACTGTACTAGTCTTTTCTTATTTCTTAGCTCTTAGCGGCTTTTTGACCTTTTAGCAGAAGTCACGTAGGCAGCAACAGAATCTGGAAACAACTGGTCAGCTGGAGAAACTTAACAGAAAGAGGTGTGAATGGAAATGTGTCTCCTGATTGGATTAAAGCAAACATGCAGTTTTAAGCGATGCCACTTTGAGTTAATGTAACTTTGGTTCTTTATTAAATCAGGATGAATGGAATTTATAGTTTCTAGTGTGCAGAGTTTTTTATTCCCAGGATTCAAACTAGCAGCAGACGACTTACCGGCATGATCTGCTGCAGGTCGTCCAGGGTGGCGGTTGCCATGCCAATAACAGAGTTTTGGTCACATGGTGCAGTAGGTGGAGTGAGAAGCTTCCTGTAAAGGAAAGGAGGCAGGTTACATCATACTATATACATATATATATATGTTTTTTGGCTTTGATTTGATTAAGAGTTTTTTTAAAATGGAGTATGACTAAAATGTTCCTTACTTGCTGCTGTTATTTTGTTATTTTTACATGTTAGAAATACATAAATAAAGTAAAACTAAACGTCTCTCATACAGGACAATATCTGGAATTATTTTAAGTCTTGATTTTGCTCCAACATCTACAGTAAGCGTCCAAGTGCAGCATTTAAGTCTTAAAAAAACCTCGTACTAAACATCTCCCAAGTGCAGCTCATGTTTGTTTGCACTAGTTTTAATTTTTCATGGCTGCAGCAGCTCTCAGAGTGATTATTGTTCTGTTATGACAGATAGAAATACACACACACACACATACACACACACGTACCTGTAACAGTAGAGGGGGAAGTGGATGTCCAGAGCGATGCTGTTGTAAACTGCTAAGCCCATCAGCTGATAACACAGAAGGTTAAAGAGGAAATAACGTCCGACAGAACAAACACACACACACACACAGTACTGAGTAGGTACATATAATAAAACATTTCTATCATCAGCAGCATTCAGCACAAAAGCTATCGGAACAGAGACTAACACAAGTTTATTTTCTTATTTAAAACATCAAGTTAGAATCAACATCAGACGGATAAAAAAAGAGAAGACGTCTCTTCTACTGAGAGTTTGCAGCGTAAAAACTTAATTTGAGAGGCTGCTGAGCCACTGTGTGTGTGCGTGTGTGTATGTGTGTGTGTGTGTGTGTATGTGTGTGTGTGTGTATGTGTGTGTGTGTGTGTGTGTATGTGTGTGTGTGTGTATGTGTGTGTGTATGTGTGTGTGTGTGTGTGTGTGTATGTGTATGTTTCTATTCATGGACTCACAAACTACCAATCAAGTGTTTTTTTCTCCCTATGGCAGACGGAGTTTAATGTAGACTAAATGACTTCATTGTGTAACTTTAGTGTGTGTGTGTGTGTGTGTGTGTGTGTGTGTGTGTGTGTGTGTGTGTGTGTACGTACGTGTGTGTGTGTGTGTGGCCAGGCGAGTTCATGTACTGAACGTCCCGTTCACCTGCAATAACTTTTTTTTTAAATGTCTGAGAGGCAGAGGCCCAACACACACACACACACACATACATACACACATATACACACACACACACACATAAAGTGCTTACAGCTGCCACATATGGTGACCATATGTGGTGTAATTGTGTGTATAGGTAGAGTGTGTGTGTGTGTGCGTGTGTGAAATGAACACTTGATTACAGGTAGGTGACACACACACACACACATACACAAACACACAGAGGCACCGACATGGAAATAAACATAAACTGTACTATTACCACAACCATTAAGGTCATTAGGAAGTCACACACACACATACACACACACACACACACGTACACACACACACACACACCAGAAATAGTGTAACAGAAAGTATTTAGAGGCCTTCGTTCATATATCTTCACTTTATGAGACAGCCATGAATAAAGCTCTCTCTCTCTTTTAATCTTTCTCTATCTGCTCTGTTTCACATTAACCCCCCCACCCCTCTCTCGTTTCATGCCCATCCCCCCCTCTCTCTCTCTCTTTTCATGCCCACCCCCCTTTACCCTTTACATTTTTTTGTGCCAGTCTGAACATAGCTTTAAGTACTTCACTTAGTGCGACAGCGGGACGAAGCAACACACACAGAAAGCACAGATTCAGATATAATATGCTGCAGAGTTTTATATATGAATCATTTTCTGATGGCAAATGTGTGAAAAACACTTCATTAAAATATAATAAAAACTATCCTGCACATCAGACAAAGCTTTAAGGTATAAAACAAGAACTTCAATCACTCATATCATCACAATATGATTCCAATTAGTCAATAAACAATGAGATTGGCTTATCACCTATATAATATATCAATCAATTAATGCTCATAGTGATGAAGCTACAGATAATTATCAGTGACTCTGCAGCTCTTCTCAGCTTTATAATGAGTTTCAGATCATTGATTAGCTGTCTGGCTGCAACTTAACTGTTTTGGTTCACTCTCATAGCGTCGTTTTCAGAGTAAAAGAGAGTAAAAACTGAGCTAAAAGAGAGAGAATATTGGACTAAGACGACTCCTAATAAATGATAATGTTGATCAGTAACTGCTGAAGGTGGAAATAAACAACTTAACCCTCCTGTTGTCCTCGAGTCAAGGAAGGAAGGGAGGAAGGAAAGGAGGGAGAAGGAAGGAAAGGAGGGAGGGAGGGAGGGAAGAATGAAAGGAGGGAAGAAAGGAAGGTAGGACAGAAAGGAGGGAGGAAGGAAAGGAGGCAAGGAGAGAGGGAGGAAAGAAGGAAAAAAGGACAGAGGAAAGAAGGAAGGTAATGGGGAGGAAATAAAGAGAGAAGGAGGGAGGGAGGAAAAAAGGAAGCGAGGAAGGAAGGAACAAAGGAAGGAAGGAAGGAGGGAAGGAAAGAAGGAGGGAGGGAGGAATGAAGGACAGAAGGAAGGACGAAAGGGGGTGGAGGAAGGAAAGAAGGAAGAAAGGAGGGAAGGAAAAAAGGAGGGAGGGAGGAAGGAAGGACAGAAGGAAGGGAGGAAAGAAAGAACAGTCAAAACAGACGGGGTCAATTTGACCCGGGAGGACGATACGAAGGTTAAAGGATGCGGAGGACAATCTGTACATGAGTATTTCCATTTTATGATAATATATTCAACTCCACTACATTTATTTGGCAGCTCTCAAATTATAATAAGCTTATGAATCTCACTGTTTTGTTAAACATTAAACACATGAGATTTCCCTTCTACACATCTCACAGTTTCAAAGAAGTAACTAATTGAGCCCAAAAGAGGTAAAACTCCTCAATATTTCACAGATTAGTTTGTTTTTCTTCTTTCCTCTTATATTAAGTCATCTCAAGGTCCCTCAAATTCATCAAGCGACCCTTTAGAGGGGCCCAACCCTTATGTTAGGAACAAGTTAACTGTAGATAAAGTAATTCAAACTAACCCTGATATTAACAACAGTGGGTTAGCTCACTTAAGGTGGATCAGCCATTTAAGGTGGACCATCTATTCTTGCTGTCGTGACGATCTCAGCTGCTGCTAAACTGAGAGTAAGGAGGAAAATATTTGGCTGCTGTGTCTCTGCTGAGTATTGCTGCTGTGGTGGTCGTAAATTTGAAATTGATTTATGTGTATATGAACTATTTAACTCATAAAATCCCTTCTTTTTTTCTTCTTTTGAGCATCACACTCGCCCAAACATATAAAAATGGTTCCAGACATTTCTAGAAACCCCAAAATTCTCCTGAAACTCTTAACTCCCACTATCAAACATATACTGGAGGGGTGGAAGGAGGAAGGAGGGAGGAAGGGAGGAAGGGAGGAAGAAGGAAGGAAAGGAGGGAGGAAGTAAGGAGGGAAGGAAGGAAAGGATAGAGAAAGGAAGGGAGGAAAGGAAAGAAGGAAGGAAGGTAGGAGGGAGGGAGGGAGAAAGGAAAAGAGGAAGGGAGGAAGGGAGGAAAGAAGGACAGAGGAAAGAAGGAAGGGGGGAAGGTAGGGGGAGGAAAGAACAAGAGAAGGAGGGAGGGAGGAAAGGAAGGAAGGAAGGAAGGAAGGAAAGGGGATGGAGGAAGGAAGGAAAGTGGATGGAGGAAGGAAAGAAGGAAGGGAGGAAAGAAAGAAAGAGGAGGGAGGGAGGAAGAAGGAAGGAGGGAGGAAGGGAGGAAGAAGGAAGGAAAGGAGGGAGGAAGAAAGGAGGGAAGGAAGGAAAGGATAGAGGAAGGAAGGGAGGAAAGGAAAGAAGGAAGGAAGGAAGGTAGGAGGGAGGAAAGAAAGAGAGAAGGAGGGAGGGAGGGAGGGAGAAAGGAAGAGGAAGGAAGGAAGAAAGGGAGGAAGAAGGAAGGAAAAGAGGGAGGAAGGAAGGAAGGAAGGAAGGAGGGAGGAAAGAAAGAGAGAAGGGGGAGGGAGGAAAGAAGGAAGGAAGGAAGGAAGGAAGGAAGGAAGGAAGGAAGGAAGGAAGGAAAGAAGCAACAGTCAAAACAGACGGGGTCAATTTGACCCGGAAGGACGACACAAAGGTTAAGTAAATAATCTTCCACCACTGATAGGAGAGGAAATGGTTAATCTGTCCATTCCTCTCTCTTCCTCTCTTCCCTTTTTGTCACTGTTTGTTCCTCTTTGTTTACATCTGTTTATACTCTCTGTCTTTCCATCTTACGCTGCAGCACACGGCACTCTCTCTGCTTTTCATTTACCTCTCTCTCTCTCTCTCTCTTCCCCTCTGTCTTTCTTTCTCTAACACCCCCCCCCCCCCCTTCCTCCCCAAACTCATCCCACCTCCATCTCCATAGTGACGCAACGCTGCCATGACGACTAAACAGGAACAAGGGAGAGATTGATAAATTAGCTCTTAGCTCAAGCACACATGTGGAGCATGCATGGAACACCCAAGAACGTGCACACACACATGCACGCACACACATACACACATGCATGCACACACACACACACACACACACCCACACACACTAACACACACACACATTAACAGACACATTTCCCACCCTTCCTCCTTTCTTCCCCCTCTCACCCCGTCTTTTCTTTTTCTCTATCTTGCTCTCTCCATCTGACTTTTCCTTCCAAGCACACTCACTGTTTCTGCCCTCTACCACCACACACACACACACACACACGCGCATACACACACACACACACACACACGCGCACACACACACACACACAATGACCTGGCGAGGAACAGGCAGCTATTAGGTTATATAACCTTTTGACAGTTCCCAGCTGGCTAGTAAGTAAGGCTGGCTAAAGTGCTGGATCGCTCTCTATTTATACACACACACACACACACACGCATATACTGTATACGTACACACACACACAGGCCTGGAAGTACATTTCACAAATACCTGAAAAGTTGCGAGTGCAGAATTTGACCAGATGAAACTGACACTGGAACATTGTGTCCAGCTTCATTTGTTTCTCTCTATATTAAAATAATACTAATAATAAATCATTAACATTATCAATAGCAGCAGTTTGGCTTCAGGCTCACAGGGGCAGGCTAATAAAAAAATCATGTCAGGACTCAAGAACGCGGCTGTTTGACAGAGAGTGTGCTGCAGACTGAACGCAGAGAGTTCCTATCAAACCTTTAAATGAAACATACAAACATGTACGTGCGGTTACGTAATGCAGAGATTTTGTGCAATTTTCTATCCATCTGACAACCATTTTCTTACTCCTCTGTGCAGCCACTTTCTACCAAAATGTGTGCACTGGCGGTGTAATTACCGTACTGTAAGTGTCAGACAAAATAGGCCCATTTCCTGCTCAAACAAGCTGCGAGAGGAAGAACATGTGCAGCTGTTTGAGGTAGGATGTTTGGTCTTTGTTCAGAAAAAACAAAAAGAGAAGCAGGCTGCAGATGACGAGTGATGTATCATGTGTATTTCTGCAGAGTTTGAGCCTGTTGAAAGATTTTAATCAGCATTTAATAATTGATTTATTTACTAAATGTTCCCGTTTACTGCAACACTGTTTTTACTGGAAAACCAAAGCAGTCACTTGAGAAAACTACATGTCAATCAAAATTATGCTGCTCGACTTTTAATTTAAAAAAAAAAAAGGAAGAGTGAGACGATTACCCTGGTTATAGATCAACTTCATTGGCTCCCAGCATCTTTTACAATACATTTTAAAGCTTCTTATTCTTGTTTTAAAGCTCTGAATGGATTTTTTAAATATATATAATTATGCAAATAAGAAAATAAGCATTCCAGCTTTCTTTAATTATGCTGCAAAATGATGGAATAATCTACCTGAAGCTATAAGAGATGTGAGCTCTGAGAACTTTTTATTTATTTAACCTTTTTCTTTTACTAAATGTCAAATTTTTACATATTTTATTTGCTGTTTTATTGTATTGTATTTTTCTCTCATATGAAAGCTGCTATATAAATAAAGTTAATTCTTATTATAAGCCACATATTATATTTGTTTTCCATCAATACCATCACTTATAATACAGTATCCACTCATGATGACTGATCATTTTTCATTTCAATAATCTACTTTTGGGGTTTTCACTCACAGTACTTGATTTAAAGCACTTATATTCTTCACATCTCCAGCTCTATATTAATATTCTGTGTCTCTACTGGAATATCTTTACATGATTTCCAGTTAAAAACTCCTTATTTATCTTCTACTGGTCCTTTATGCAGCCGCTCAGTTCAGCCTCTGTCTACTAACAGGCCGTTTTAGCTCCTGGAAACACCTTAGCAACCGCCTTAGCAAACAATGTTTTGACGGTTCTTTCCTCCCTTTCTTTCTTCCCTCCCTCCTTCTTTCCTTCTCTCCTTCCTTCCCTTCCTTCTTCCTCCCTCATTTCCTTCTTCCTTCCTCCCTCCGTCCTTTCTTACTTCTTCTTCCCTTCCTTCCTTCCTTCCTTCCTCCCTCCTTCCTTTCCTTCCTTCCTCCCTCCCTCCTTCCTTTCCTCCCTTCCTCCCTCCCTCCTTTCCTTCTCCCTTCCTTCCTTGACTCGAGGACAACAGGAGGGTAAAGGTTAAAGAGAGAGAGATCAGTTTGCCTTTTATAATGAAAAAGTCCAAAGTGACATGAAACAGAAAACTGTCTATTAATATTTATCCATTTATCCAAAAACCACAAACCTTTCCTCAACTGTAACCAAAATTAATGACACGCAGGACTCAAGATGCTCACACACCATCCGCCCTGACCGCTAAAACAACTAAGCACTTCCTTTAATGGGGTGATCCTTCTGTCCTTCCTTTCCTTCCTCCCTTCTTTCCTTCCCTCCTTCCTTCCTTCCCCTTTCTTCCTCCCTCCCTCCTTCTTTCCTTCCCTCCATTCCCTCCTTCTTCCTCCCTCGTTTCCTTCTTTCTTCCTCCCTTCCTTCCTTCCTTCCTTCTTCCTCCCTTTCTTCCTCCCTTCCTTCTTTCCTTCCTCCCTAATTTCCTTCTTTCTTCCTCCCTTCCTTCCTGCCTCCTTTCTTACTTCTTCCTCCCTTCCTTCCTTCCTCCCTCCTTCCTTTCTTTCCTTCCTTTCTCCCTCCCTCCTTTCCTTACTTCTTCCTTCCTTCCTCCCTCCAAAGTGACATGAAACAGAAAACTGTCTATTAATATTTATCCATTTATCCAAAAACCACAAACCTTTCCTCAACTGTAACCAAAATTAATGACACGCAGGACTCAAGATGCTCACACACCATCCGCCCTGACCGCTAAAACAACTAAGCACTTCCTTTAATGGTGCAAAAAAAGGAAAAAAGAATAATCTGGAGAAAATGATGATGGAGAAATGATGATGGATAAGTGTCTGCGCCTGTGCAGCGCCTGGCAGACATCAGGTGTAAACGATTTGACAGTTTATGCGCATTTCTATCAGTATGTTATATTACAAATTAGGATTTTACACCTCAAAATGAACAGATATTAAAACCTCCGACGCTTACATGTGCACACAGGCTGCTGCTGCTGCTGGATTTTAGAGAATTCAAACACTGCCAAAAGCTGCAGGACTAAAGAACAGAGGAAGAGAGAAGACGACAGAAACAGCTGCAGACCTGGAACATTTGGGATCAGTTTGATTCAAAAGCTGAAACACACAAAATAAACAGTTTCTGTGTTAGAGAACGAGACCAAACGTCTGTGTTTCTGCTGCACTGGCTGTTTGTAGCACAACTGCAAAAAAACTCTGCGTACTAAAGTCGAGAGTTTTCTTCTTTTTTATGTCGTTGTTATGTAAGAATACGTGGGTGTGAAATCACGGAGGCTGTCCTTGTTTTGGGAGAATTGTTTCGTTTCCAAACCTCGTCTGTTTTACATTACGAGCTGAAAAAAAAAAGACGTATTTAGTTTGATATATATTTGTTCAGTGTGCAGATTTACAGCCTAAAAGCTCACATTATAGTATCTCTTTCTCTCCTGTGGTTTAAAATAGAGAGAAGGGGCGGAGGAGAGGGGGATGCCTGTCTGCACATTACCCCAAATACTACAGTCCCCCACCAAACATTTTAGTTTTGTCTACAGGGGACGGACCGACCAACAGCGAAACCGCTGCAGAACTATGATTATAATGAATATAATAAAAAGAACATGAAAAGATCCTGATGTGGTCGGTCTGAAGCTGCTCTTGTTGGAGGGAAAGAAGAAAAAAAAGTTGGAGATGTAACAAACAAACAAAAGAAGGGAAAAGAACTTCCAAACTTGATTTTAAATGAGCTAAACCAGAGTTGACTGACTCACCGCACACAGTCAGGACGGCAAACCTCCCGAACAAATGTCAAAGGCTGTATGTGTGAAAGGAAGTGGCTGCTGCTTTTAGTTTACTTATTGTCAATGAATCCCATGTGCTGAGCCAAACCAGCATATATACATCTATAAAAACATATCAGTGAGTCACTGCACTGCACTGAGTGACATGTTCAGTCATTAAGAAGAGCTTGGTGATGTTAGGTTATGTAGAAGAGGCTCCAGAGACGAATAACAGAGATCATGTTTTCAGTCTCTGGAGAGTAGTCGTGTGTAAAGATGCTACTGCTGCAAAATCAGCACATAGGGCCAATATCTGGGACTTTTATTGGTCAATAGCAAAAAGATATGTCCTCTTTAAGGTTAGAGAGAGAGAGAGATCAGGTTGCCTTCATAATGAAAGTTTGGTCATGTTAGTTTATCTAGAAGCAAGTGTTTTCAGTCTCTGGAGAGTAGTCGTGTGTAAAGTAGACGCTACTGAGCATGTGCAGGAACGAAAATCAAATCAGCACACAGGTAGAGAGAGAGAGAGAGAGACAGAGAGGGAGACAGAGAGAGAGAGAGAGAGAGAGAGAGAGAGAGAGAGAGAGGGAGGGAGGGAGAGTGAGAGAGAAAGGGAGAGGGAGAAGGAGAGGAGGAAAGAGAGAGATAGAGAGAGACGAGACAGAGAGAGATAGAGAGAGACGAGACAGAGAGAGACAGAGAGATAGAGAGACAGAGGGAGCGACAGAGAGAGGGAGAGGGAGAAAGGAGAGAGAGAGAGATAGAGACAGAGAGAGAGACAGAGAGAGATAGAGAGAGAGACAGAGAGAGAAATAGAGATAGAGAGAGAGGTAGAGGGAGAAGGAGAGGATGAGAGAGAGAGATAGAGAGAGGGAGAGAGAGAGATAGAGACAGAGACCAAAGTGACATGAAACACTAGACAAGATGTTTTCTTTCTGTATTAATATTTATCCATAAACCACAATCCTTTCCTCACTGTAACCAAAATAATTGACACACACACACACACACACACACACACACACACACACACACACACACACACACACACACACACACACACACACACACACACACACACACACACACACACACACACACACACACACACACACACACCCACAGGGGGCCAAGATTGCCTTTACAATGAAAGTTTGGTCATGTTTGGTCAGTTTATCTAGAAGCGGCTCCAAAGACGAAAAACAGCGATCATGTTTTCAGTCTCTGGAGAGCAGTCGTGTGTAAAGACGCTACTGAGCATGTGCAAGAATGAACATCAAATCAGCACACAGTGGGTGAAGATATCAAGACTTTTATCAGTCAAACTCCAAAAAAATGCTGCCCATCACATCTTTTATCTCTATATATCTCTTAGTTTGTAACGCAGGCTTTCTTATATATATGTGAAGCCTCCATGACCAATTTATTATATTCTATGCTTCTGTAAATTGTCACCTTTCTTAATATACTTGTAGGACCTTAGTTTTTTATGTTTTTGTTCAGCTTTTGTTTGAAGTTTTTATATTGGATGTCTCACCATAAGAGAGCCACCTGATGAGCTCTTATAGGGTTTTAATGGCTCCTTCTGAACATTCCTATTTAGTTAATTATTGTTTTCTTTTCTTAATCTTAATTTGTTTTGCATGTATCACTTCTTTTCTTCTATTATGCATTTTTTCCCTTTTATGTGCAATAAAAATGGCATTATTACGACATCATCAGGGTTTATTTCTCACTTTTTCAGCCTCTTCTCTCACTTTTTCAGCCTCTTCTCTCTCCTTCTGCTGCATTCACTGTATATAAATGTATAAAACTACTGAATGCATGCATGCAATGTATACTTAAGTGTCTGCTCTTTGAAAGGATACAGTCCCGACCAACTGGAACTCAGAATAGTTGTCACACTTCCAACTGCTGAACCAATGGCAGCGCGAGTCCTTCATGTAGGTGAACATTCCTAAAATAAACAAAAACAAACAGGAAATACATCAGTGATCGACAACCAATCAAAAATGACCATTCAAGCAGAGCCGTAAGAACAAACCCCGTCTGTCCTGTAAAGAGGACATCCTGGGCTTTTTCATAGACTTGTATATAAAATAGACGTAACATCCGTGACCTCACCTATTGGTTTGTGGACTGTTGCTCCATCTTGAAATTTTCAGGTGCATGCTGGGAAAAATAAAAACATGGATTCTACTTATATGGGCATCAGGAGGAGCATGAGGCGCCCTCCTGAACCTGTGAACCAATCAACCTGTCAATCACGACGTAGCCACGCCCTAATGCATACCCTGCTTTATCGTCACATATAAAATCAGGGAGGCCAAAATGTCCCAAATGAACATCATACTGCAATGAAGAAGGCTTTAAACTAGCGATTGAGACCATAAACACATTTTGAAAACGTTTACTGAGGTTAGAAATCAAGTGAGAAGTTGGTTAATTCTCCATTGACTTGTATAGAGACGGGAAGTCCTTTTGACACCAAAACGGTCGCCCCCTGGTGGCCTTTTGATAGAATGCATTTTTTAAGTTACTTCCGCGTTGGCCTCATTTCAGAGGACCGGAACTCCCCGTCTGGGCTTTTCCCAAAATGACCCTACAACAATGCAAACTGGAGTCCAAAAAATCAGTTTCCTGAGATTTGGCAACGTGTTCAGTTTTAACCCTCACACACTGTTAATATTCAGTTTCCTGTCATAATTAATCTCTCTACCACGTTTCTGCACAACAAATCATTCATGAATACGTCATCACCTTTTCACATTAACATGGTCATGTGGTTCACTACAGTCGACATGCTGTCAAATAAAAAAATAAAAATACATTTTAAAAAGTCTGAATTTGAAGATGTTCTTTGAAGGAAATCATCAAAACAAGGAAACAGAAATTGGAAGATATATTTTTGTCGTTGGGTCCCAGGAGGATAACGGATGATGATGTTTGTTTCAGCCAATAAATGTCAAGAAACTGAAGTACAGAGATGCCAAAAATATGTGCAAAATAATCATACTGACAATTGTATTTGTTAGTTTTATCCTTCCCAGAACATTTCTGAGCTGCAATTGTAAAAAATAAAATAAAATAAAATGAAATAAATTAAGGGAACATTTTCCCAAAAAAAAAAAGAAAAAAAGAAGTGTATTTATGTTATGACAGATAATGATTTATCTCATTTTTTAAACTCTCAAATATCAAAATCAGTAACAGACCGAAAATAAATCCTGTTTTGGGGTCGGACTGAATCAATAATGGTAATAAAGAGAAACAATAGAAGCAAAGAGGAAAAGAGGAAAAGAAGCCAGTTCCCAAATTCAAATCAGGTCAGGGACCTTTTTCATGTTGTTCTTCATCTCTCTCTGTCTCTCTTCTCTCCTTTCCTTTCATTTCTTTACAGTCAGCAGCAGAAAAATGCCCACAAACTGAAAATTTACATAAAAACAAACAAACAAAAAAAAAACCTGGAAGGTTAAAAACTAAATATGAAAAAGATGCTTAAAATATGGAGGGAAAAAAGAAAAGAAGACAAATAAATATACACTTTAACCTTCCTGTTGTCCTCGAGTCAAGGGAGGAAGAAGGAAGGACGGGAGGAAAGAAGGAAGAAAGAAAAGAAGGAAAGGAAGAGGTAGGTGGGAGGGGGAGGAAGAAAGGAGGGAGGAAGGAAGGGTGGAAAGGAAATAAGGAAGGGAGGAAGGAAAGGAAGGATGGAAGGAAGGGAGGAAGGATGGAGGGAGAGGAGGAAAGAAGGAAGGAGGGACGGAGGGAGAAAGGAAAAGAGGAAGGAAGGACAGAGGAAAGAAGGAAGGTAGGGAGGAGGAAAGAAGGGAGGGAGGGAGGGAGGAGGAAGGAAGGAAGGAGGGAAGAAAGGGGGGAAAGAAGGAACAGTCAAAACAGACTGGGTCAATTTGACCCTGGAGGACGACACGAAGGTTAAGAAACCAATGAAGGATTATATACTTAAAAAACTATGCAGCACAATTATAGAAGAAAATAATAATAGAAAAAACAGAATAAACAGATGAAAATGGGAAGAAAGCTTTAAAGAAAGTGCTGAAATCAAAGAGCTTTTGCAGGGACGACGTTACGAAGGAAAGAGGAGAGCTAAGAGGGAAGTGAGCTCAAGCTTTGAACCTTAAAGTAGTAGATAAATATTTAATTTAAAAAATAAACTCTTAAAAGGAAAGTAGAGGAAAAAACAAGCTGATATAAACTGTGAGTAACGAGCCTCTCAGAGTCGTCTACTCTCTCTCTCTAGATCATCACTAAAGATTTGTTGAAAGATGAAGAGAGATAAAAAGAGGAGGAAGAGGAGGATGAGGAGGTGGATGAGGAGGAGGAGGGGGAGGAAGAGGAGAAGTAGGATGAGGAGGAGGATGAGGAGGAGTAGGATGAGGAGGAGAGAAGAGTAGTAGTAGGAGGATGAGGAGGATTAGGAGGAGGAGGAGGAGGAAGATGAGGAGGAGGAGGAGGAAGATGAGGAGGAGGAGGAGGAGGAAGATGAGGAGGATGAGGAGGATGCGGATGAGGAGGAGAAGGAGGAGGAGGATGAGGAGGAGGATGAGGAGAATGAGGAGGAGGATGATAAGGAGGATGAGGAGGATAAGGAGGAGGAGGAGGAGGATAAGGAGGAGGAGGAGGAGGATAAGGAGGAGGAGGAGCATGAGGAGGATGAGGAGGAGGAAGATGAGGAGGATGAAGAGGAGGAGGAGAGTGGAATCAGGAAGCTCTGAAGCTTTTCCATCTCCGACAGAGAGGAACAGCAGCAGCTTGTTCTGAGCAGCGGAGACACACATCTGGATCTCTGAACACCAGACACTGACCCAGCTTCATATATACAACAGTCTGTGTGTGTGTGTGTGTGTGTGTACACCTGTCTGTCCTGTGTGTCTGTGTGTCCTGTGTGTGTGTGTGTGTGTGTGTGTGTGTGTGTGTGTGTGTGTGTGTGTGTGTGTGTGTGTGTGTGGGTTTGAGGTAGAGTCAGGGCTTTCCCTGCGCTGCTAATGAGGGGAACACAGCTTTCATTGAGTGTGTTGCTTTGGGCAAACGTTCCTCCTGGCAGAGAAAACACAGACGACCGCGGAAAAGATGGAGAGACGATGG
>NC_084981.1:28282779-28328222 GCF_963691925.1 Scomber scombrus | reverse complement strand
CAATTTCCGAAGGCAGTCATTACTTTTCGAAGTCAGCTACCTCTAATATTCACTTCTTACAAGCGATCCACTTCTGAAATACCAAATCCTTTGGACGTGAACTATAACAAGGTTGTGACAAAGGTTTGGAGCAACACGGAAATCTGGTGTTAGAGTTAAGATATAAATGCCACCAGACTTTGGGCTGATTTTCCATTATTGGCAACTGTTCTTCCTCATTTATACTTAATCCCAACATTCACTTAACAAGTGAAGTGAAACTAAAGTTAGTTAGACGTGAACACATGAATAATACTGTATTCTCTCTTTAATAGCTGATTGAAACCAGGCTTATATCACAGAGAGGCTTTTATTTCTAATCTCTTCTGTTTGATGAGTACATTTGCTCATAATTTAGTGTGAAGCCTCAAAAATCTGATTTAATCTCTATTAAATTTTGTTGCTGCATTAACAGTAATCCACTTGTTGGCTGTGCATCACTAGCATGCTCATGGCCCGCCAGCCCATCATTATTATTATTTAAATATGCACTGTTATCCAAGTATTTAACCCTCCTGTTGTCCTCGAGTCAAGGCAGGAAGGAAGGAAGGAAGAAGGAAGGAAGGGAAGGAGGAAGGTAGGGAGGAAGAAGGACGGAAAGGAGGAAGGAAGGGAGGAAGAAGGAAGGAAAGAAGGAAGGGAGGAAGAAGGAAGGAAAGGAGAGAGGGAGTAAGGAAGGGAGGAAGAAGGAAAGAAAGGAAATAAGGAAGGGAGGAAGGAAAGGAAGGAAGGAAGGAAGGAGGGAGGAAGGGAGGACAGAAGGAAGGGAGGGAGGGAAGGAGGAAGGACAGACGGAAGGAAGGAAGGAAGGAAGGAAGGAAGGAAGGAAGGAAGGAAGGAAGGAAGGAAGGAATTTTTGATAATTTGACCCGGGAGGACGACATGAATGTTAAACAATTTTGTGTCTTCTCCGCCCCCCCTCCTCCTCTCTCTCCTTCCTTCCTTTCCTCCATCCTTCCTTCCTTCTTTCCTTTCCTCCCTTCCTTCCACCCTTCCTTCCTTCCTTCTTCCATCCCTTGACTTGAGGACAACAGGAGGGTTAATGAAAGTCAGTATATCAGAATGTTTCAAACAATCCTCCTTTTGGCAATAAATCACTAAATTCAACTATTTATCCGTCTAGCACAGAAAAGTAGGTCGACACTTTTTAAAAATTCACCTTTCAACACTGTAAGATAGATTTTTTTTGGGTTGTGTATTAATTCAGCATGTGGCAACTGAAGGAGAGAATCCAAGTTTAAAATATAAAAAAAATAAAAAAGAGAGAGAAAGAAAGAAAGAGGGGGAAATGAAAGAGACAAGGAGACACAAACAAAAGCGCCAAACAGAGACAATGAGATGTGGAGATAATTAGAGTCAGGCAGTCAGTAAAAAGACGGGAGTAAACTGAAAGGACAAACAGACTGAGAGAAAGAAGAAGAAAGTCATAATAATAAGAGCTGCTCCAAAGTCTCAAATGAGTTTGCTGCCGAGCTTCCAAAACCAACAACTGACCACTTTTCCCAGCCATCCGACACTTTATATTCCTGCTGCAGTTTCACCGAGCTGAAAAAAGACTCACGGCGCTCGTCTCCGCTGAGACCTCCAGCTAATAAAAATGTACTTTCCATTTTTATCCAATAAAAACCTGATTTTTTATTTCCACTTGATATCAATAAAAAGAGTGGGCTCGACTTTCCATTGAGCTCCAACATCCAACAGGATTGTCTTCTCTGTTATCTTAATTCACACTTGATGAAATCTGTCTCGTGGACACAGTTCATGGTTCTCCAGTAGAACCAGTGGTGCTAAACCAGCAGACATACTGGGACTTTGGGGGAGCTGAATATTCTCTGCATGCCAACATTCATATGAGCTAAATAGATAATGTGTTTGATAGCTTTCAATATTCATAACAAACAAGCTTTAACTGCACAATCTTGTATTGATTTAAATGATAATCAGCCTCAACCCTTACATACTGTTCAGGGATCATATTTGACCCATTTTTCACTTTTTAGAGCTATAAAAACACCAAATAAACATTTCTTCCTAATGTGACCCTGAATATACAAAAATAGACGTAACATTAGTTTTCTCTGAGACTTTTGTCACACTTTAGAGGAGCTAGGGCTGGGCATTATATCGATATTATATTGTTATCGTGATATGAGACTAGATATCGTCTTACATTTTGGATATCGTAATATTGTGATATGTCATCAGTGTTGTCTTTTCCTGGTTTTAAATGCTACATTACTGTAAACAGCGTCTCCCTCAGTAACCGTCACAGCAGACAGCATCTTTTTGTCCATGTGAAACCACGATAGCTCAACTCTGCTCCACATATTTCACACCTGACAACATTATCCTTTATTTTCTGTAAAGGTTTTAAACCACGCTGGACTTTTGTGTGGCTTCGTCTGAATCATGTTCCCTCCAGTCAGCTAGCAGGATAACTTACTACCGAGTCAAAGTAGCCGAGGGCAGCAGTAAAAATTCACTTCATGTCAGATTCTACTTCAACCAGGCGGGGAGTTCTGGTCCTCTGAAATGAGGCCAACGCGGAAGTAACTTAAAACTGCATTCTATCAAAAGGCCACCAGGGGGCGACCGTTTTGGTGTCAAAAGGACTTCTGTCTCTATACAAGTCAATGGAGAATTCACCAACTTCTCACTTGATTTCTAACCTCAGTAAACGTTTTCAAAATGTGTTTATGGTCTCAATCGCTAGTTTAAAGCCTTCTTCAATGCAGTATGATGTTCATTTGGGACATTTTGGCCTCCCTGATTTTATATTTGACGATAAAGCAGGGTATGCATTAGGGCGTGGCTACGTCGTGATTGACAGGTTGATTGGTTCACAGGTTCAGGAGGGCGGACAGATAGACAGTTTTCTCCGGAGTTTTGTGGTTATAGTCGTAACAGCTAACTTGGTTAGTATCACCAGGTTGCCGGTGTAGACTGTGGTAGATCCAGCCCTCGCAACCTCCCCCGCTCCGTCCTCTTGCCCCTCCTGATGTCCATATAAGTAGAATCCGTGTTTTTATTTTTCCCAGACATGCACCTTACATTTTCAAGATGGCGCTGCTCAGATCCGAAACTATTGGCCTCCGAGCAGCAGTCCACAAACCAATGGGTGACGTCACGTCTGTTACGTCCATTTCTTATATACAGTCTATGCTCTTGATTAAAGTCTCACCGTAGTCTGTGTGGAAGATCTGTCGCACCAGCAGCAGGAACCACTCCTTCGTCAGGCCGCCCATGTCGAGCCCCGCCTCCCCGACAAACGTCACCCTCAGCTTCTTCTTCAGGTCGCACCGCTTCCTCATCAACTTCAGGAAGGAGGACGAAATAAAAGATAACAGATTAGATAAGAGCTCAACAGAAAGTATAGTTCACTGTCATATAAGCTTCCAAGTAAACACAGCTGTTCCCTTTACAACCTAAAAATAAGCATGAATGATGTATGCTGTTTTCATGTTTTCCTAAATCTCTGCAAACCAAAGCTCTGGACCACATTGACAATCTTCAAAAAACTAAAAAGAAAATTGGGCTGAACCTCACTTGTTTAAAAGGAACTAAAACGTATTTAGATTTCAGGCTTCATGTCAGATTTATAGTTGGGTTTAGTTCAGAATAAGCATTTAACGTTAAGCATAAAAGCTTTCTCTCCTCTCACTGTGACCAAACCACAAGCTTGCATATTTTTTCTCCCTTTACTAAACATCTCATGTCATCACATCCTCATAAGGCACTAAAAGAAATACAGTTTCCAAGACATCTTTCTTCATTATCTTTGTGCAGCACTTATAACCTAATATATGTGGACTGTCACACTATAATTAAACTCCCATATGTTGCTACTGATAATAACAACGTTTAAAAGGGACACATATTCTGCACATTTCCAGCTCTATATTTATGTTCTGGGGCTCTACTGGAATATCTTTGCATGATTTCCAGTTAAAAAATCCTTATTTATCTTCTACTGGTCCTTTATGCAGCCGCTCAGTTCAGCCTCTGTATGAAACAGGCCGTTGTAGCTCCTGTCTCTTTAACCCTCCTGTTGTCCTCGAGTGAAGGAAGGAAGGAAGGGATGAAGGAAGGAAGGAAGGATGGAAGGGAGGAAGAAGGAAGGAAAGATGGAAAGAGGAAAGGAGGAAGGGAAGAAGGTAGGGGGGATGAAAGAAGGAAGGGAGGAAGAAAGGGGGATGGAGGGAGGGAGGAAAAAAGGAACAGTCATAACAGACAGAGTCAATTCGACCCGAGAGGATGACACGAAGGTTAACCTCACTCTCTCAGGATTTTTAAGACAGGAAACAGTCCCATTAAATAAAGAAATAACAGTAGTCGTATCTGTGCACTCACCTCATCCAGTGAGTCGCTGAGGAGTTGTGCTCGTCGTACTTTAATGTTGAGGAACAGAAGGTTCATGTCGACTCTCTGCCTGCGAGAAACCTTACTGACCAGGCTTTGCTGTCAAACACAAAGACACAATATAGTCAGCAGCAGGCGGGGAGTTCTGGTCCTCTGAAATGATGCCAACGCGGAAGTAACTTAAAACTGCATTCTATCAAAAGGCCACCAGGGGGCGACCGTTTTGTGTTCAAAAGGACTTCTGTCTCTATACAAGTCAATGGAGAATTCACCAACTTCTCACTTGATTTCTAACCTCAGTAAACGTTTTCAAAATGTGTTTATGGTCTCAATCGCTAGTTTAAAGCTTTCTTCAATGCAGTATGATGTTCATTTGGGACATTTTGGCCTCCCTGATTTTATATGTGACGATAAAGCAGGGTATGCATTAGGGCGTGGCTACGTCGTGATTGACAGGTTGATTGGTTCACAGGTTCAGGAGGGCGCCTCATGCTCCTCCTGATGCCCATATAAGTAGAATCCCTGTTTTTATTTTTCCCAGCATGCACCTGAAATTTTCAAGATGGCGCTGCACAGATCCGATACTATTGGCCTCCGAGCAGCAGTCCACAAACCAATGGGTGACGTCACGGATGATACGTCCATTTCTTATATACAGTCTATGGTCAGCATATATCTTTCTTATGACACACAAATTTTTGTCTGGTCATCACTTCTTCGAAGATCTATAGGTTTAGGTTTGAGGTTATAGTTCGGGTACGTTGTGTGTTTGTGTGTGTGTGTGTGTGTGTGTGTGTGTGTGTGTGTGTGTGTGTGTGTGTGTGTGTGTGTGTGTGTGTGTGTGTGTGTGTGTGTGTGTGTGTGTGTCTCACCCTGGCCTGACTGATCATCTGTTGCTCCGAGTCTTTCTGGATGATGGCTTTCTTCACCACTGTCGACAGGATGAAGGGAAACTGACAGAAAGAAAACCTGAAGAAATATAAAAAAGGTATTATTATATTTCTTCAACAAAAACCCACAGAAGCAGAGATTTATTCCTGACCAACTCCAAGTTTTTTTTATTAAATTATACACTTAATCCTCCACAAAAAGCAGCTTCTGAAGTCTGCACACGCGCCAAATGAGCAAGAATCTGCCACCACACTAAGCCAGGGACTTTCAGAGCCGGTCGCTTTGAACCGTAGACTCTGGATCCCTTTTCTTTTATCGGACGTTAACGATCCGCGACGCAGCGTGAAGCAGACGTCACGGCTTCTGAAAGTGTTTCCACAGCTCGGGATAAACGGCAGCAGTGGGAACATTACTTCTTTCCGTCCCGGGCTCAGGAGGAGATACTCTGGGGTCTGACTTCCAGGAATCTTCAGAAGGAGCGAACATCACTTTTCGGTCAAGGGTAGAGCTATGTGTCGTCACATCTGTCATTTTATTACTGCTTCTCTGGGAGAACTCGGCACCGACAGGAGAAAGAAAATTTGAATTTAATTTCCAGACACGCTGACATGATCTGTCAGGATCTAATGGTAATGAATGTCCTGTGCTCTTCTACACATCCAAACACACACACACACACACACACACACACACAGTCCAGGTTCATACAGTCTTGTCCTCGGCTCCTTCGCAGCTGTCCGAAAAAATTACTTGACGAGCTAAATGTTTAATTCAGTTTCCTCTTGGAGAGTTTCCTCTGCGCTGTCAACTTTATAACTACAGTTTTTAGTTTTTTCTGCTTATTAAATGTCCCATGATGTTTGCTGCAGTGACATTTTACTACGTGCATGGAAACATTTACTTTAATGACTGAAAGCAACCTCTCTAATCTTTAAAGAAAACAGTCGTACATCAATACAAAAACACTGTAAAGAAATCACCTGGAAGGTCAGCTGATATTATTGGCTGATATTGGCTTGTCACAGATATATCAGTATCAGTGTAAGTGTTATCCGACAGGTGGCAATATATATTTAATATTTTTTAAAGTTACACAGGCAGAACAGAGGTTGAGCGGGTCGTCCATTAATCGGAAGATCAGTGGTTCGATTACCGGCTCCTCCACCCCACATGTTGATGTTTCCTTTTTCAAGTTACCCAAATTGCTCCCAATGGATGCAACCAATGGTGTATGAATGAGTTTGAATGTTAGTGAATGTATGTGTTGTATGAATGTGTGTTAATGTGTGCTTGCAAGTAGTGTAAAAGAGCTTTCAGTGGTCAAAAGACTAGAGAAGCGCTATATAAGTACAGTCTATTTACCACTTTTCAAGTTTAATCTATACATACATATGATTTTAATGCTCTGTGGGTATATATAGTTATTTATAATTATTAACCCTTAAACAGGCAACGTGCACCAGGTGATACAGACTCTTTAACACCCATGATTGGTTAAGGTGGTTGTTCAGTTGTATGTGCCTTAAATTGGTATAAATGAAGCTTGTGGTAGGTCTATGCTTTGATAGTAATAATAAAGTCAGTTTGGAAACTAGTATGAGTGATAATAATGACAAGGGAAAGCAAGAATGTATCACTTCTCTTCATCAATTAAAAAATGTAATTGTTTTTACCATAATGAACATTGTTATACCTTAATAGGGGCGACGTCGGGCCAATACACTGATGTCATATGGTTTTTTTACTCCGTAATATCAGCCACAAAAATCCATCTAATTCTTTTCTGCCATCCAACTATCTTAACATGCAGAGTCTATTTTTGCTGGACCGGTTTGTACACAACAGATGAAATGACTACAACAACACAAACTGGCCTATAGGTTGACAGGAGGTGAAAAATATTAATGCTGAATGCTTGAATTAATGTTTTGTCGCTGAAATCCAGAACAAAACATTTCACCAAACACATTCCCACTAAACTGATCCAAAATCCAAATATGACTAGTTACACATGTCTGAATTTATGTGGTGAAATCTTTGAACGTCAGTCAAAAAACGATGGGGCCAATAGTCGATTTGGAGCTCTGGAGACTTTCACATACGGCCTGAGCCAAAACTTTGACAGCGACATTAGAAATTTTGGATCAAATTCTGACAACGTGCCTGCTGCTACGACCCACATCTACAAACCAATACCACAAGAAATGACACAGAATTCACTGGCCGGTGAGACATTTCATCAGAATAAATTTTGAGTGAAGTTCAGGGGTAAAACAAACAACACAAACCAAAAAGATGGAGGAGGAACAAAAAATAAGTTTTCGTCGCTGCATTATTAAAAACCTAAAAACGGTGCAGATGGATAACGAGCTGATGATGTGTCTCTGTTTTTATATACTTTAGACTATTCAACACACATCGTATAATTTTACAAGTCTGATATTCTTGCAAGATTGTGACTAAGACTTTTATTAGATCCATCTCACACAATCATTGATGTTACACAGTTTAACCCTCCTGTTGTCCTCGAGTCAAGGAAGGAGGGGAGGAAGGGAGGAGGAAGGGAGGGAGAAGGAAGGAAGGGAGGAAGAAGGAAGGAAAGGAGGGAGGAAGAAGGAAGGAAAGGAGGGAGGAAGGAAGGAAGAAGGGAGGGAGAAGGAAGGAAGGGAGGAAGAAGGAAGGAAAGGAGGGAGGAAGAAGGAAGGAAAGGAGGGAAGGAGGAAGGAAGGAAGGAAGGAAGAAGGAAGGAAATGAGAAAGGAAGGGAGGAAAAAGGAAGGAAAGGAGGGAGGAAGGAAGGAAGAAGGAAAGAAGGATGGAAGGGAGGAAGAAGGAAGGAAAGGAGGAAGGAAAGGAGGAAAGAAAGGAGGAAAGAAGGGAGGAAGAAGGAAGGAAAGGAGGGAGGAAGGAAGGAAGGAAGGAAGGATGGAAGGGAGGAAGAAGGAAGGAAAGGAGGAAGGAATGGATGAAGTCGGAACAAAAGGAGGAAGGAAAGGAGGAAAAAAAGGGAGGAAGAAGGAAAGAAAGGAGGGATGGAGGAAGGAAGGAAGGAAGGAAGGAAGGAAGGAAGTAATGATGGAAGGGAGGAAGAAGGAAGGAAAAGAGGAAGGAAGGAAGGATAGGAGGAAAGGAGGGAGGAAGGAAGGAAGGAAGGAAGGATGGAAAGGAGAAAGGAAGGAAAGAAGGAAGGAAGGCAAGAAGAAGGAAGGAAATGAGGGAGGAAGGAAGGTAGGAGGGAGGGAAGGTAGGGGGAGGAAAGAAACAGAGAAGGAAGGAGGGAGGAAAGGAAGTAGCGAAGGAAAGAAGGACAGAAGGAAGGGAGGAAAGAAGGAACAGTCAAAACAGACGATACAAAGGTAACAAAGCACCTTTAAACAAGAACTTTGGTTTTATTGGATTGAATTCCCAGACAGGGATTAAGTCTAGTCCAAGTTTCTCAATGGTTATTTTTACAGGATTTTGTCTTTAGTCTTAATCTCTGTCTGAGAAACTGGATCATGTTATCTAAACTTTATAAAACTTAATTATAGGAGTGGCAGCTCAAGAAAAAACCTAATATGAGACTTTAAATTTGACCCATTTTTACATTTGAGACTAGTAGAAACACTGTGAAACATTTATTTTAGCTGGACTTTTCCTGCAAAATGAATCGTTTTTAAAATTTTGTGTGCAGCTTATACACATTTTTATATATGCAAATGTACGAAATTTGACCTGTGCTTATGTAAAATAATAAAAAAAACAGCATTAAAACATGTTGTTTTATTCATCATATTCTATAAAATGTTCTCCTGGACCATAAAATAGAAATTGTGAATGTCTGTTTTCCATCAGATTAACCCTCCTGTCGTCCTCCCGGGTCAAATTGAAATCCTTCCTTCCTTCCTTCCTTCCTTCCTCCTTCCTTCTTCTTCCCTTCCTTCCTTCCTCCCTCCTTTCCTTCCTTCTTACTCCCTCCTTTCCTTCCTTCTTCCTCCCTTCCTCCCTCCTTTCCTTCCTTCTTCCTCCCTCCTTTCCTTCCTTCTTCCTCCCTTCCTTCTTTCTCCCTTCCTCCCTTGACTCGAGGACAACAGGAAGGTTAATCAAACATTTATTAATGACTGATGGGGAAACTGTGAATGTAAATGAGTGTAGAGACTTATAATGAGTCAGAATATGAACATAAAGGGTTAAATCAGTGAGAAGCAGCCTGAGTTGCCGTTTCCCGGATGAGTAGAGCTTGACGTTAAACCGAACGGACGGAAGAAACAGAGAAATATATCTGACCGGTTTGAGTTGCCGTAATTCTGCCAGGTCCTGTACTCCTCCATGAAGTCTATGTGCTCCAGAGTGATGTTGTAGAAGTCGGTGAAAGGCATGATGGGAGAAGAGGAGACGCTGTTGGCTGCATCTGAAGAGAGAAAACGAGAGGAGGAGGAATGATGACACTTTATTTACGACATGCAGTAAATCCACAGCGAGTTGTTGAGATAAGATACATTTAATAATAATAATAACTTTAAAACTGCTAAAACTCAAAGTGCTACAGTATTAATAACAAAAAACAGAGTTGAGATGAAAAGAAAGGCTTTAAGTCCTTTTTTTAGAGAGTCTAATCAGTTCTTGTGATCAGATCGTACTGTATATTGTCTATTGTCTATATGTCTGTTCATGGATTTCAATGTGACTCGCAGGATTTTGCAGCCAATTCTGAAGGAGACAGACAGCCAAGAGCAATGAAAACAGAGTTGGTGTAATATGTTTCTGTCTGCACACTCTCATCATCTGGCACATTGCAGTAGTCTGGTCTTAAGTAGGGCTGGGCAATTAATTGAAAAATAATCGAAACCGACATTTAGAAACTCTAACCGACTTAATCTTGCTCATGTCAATTAATGGCGGTGTTCACTGTTGCCATGACAGCAAAGGTTGCATATCTTTAAGGAATTTGAAAACTTCATTTGAACCCAAACCATGATCTTTACATAGTTCTAATCAAGTAAACTAGACATTAACCACAGCGTCACACCTTAAAACATCATTATTTTCACTCCCTAAAGATCCTCATGTGTGAGGGCAGCAGTGTTTAATACAAAACTAAAGAAACTGTGAAAATACATCATTGTTCATAAAGGGAGGAGATAATCGTTCATTAATCGTAATCGAGGTTAAAAGTTCAATTAATCGTGATTTTGATTTTTGCCATAATCGCCCAGCCCTAGTCTTAAGGAGTGAGGGCATGGATACGTTTCTCTGTGTCTGAGCGGTTTAGAGAGATGTTTTTGAGATAGTAAAAAGTAGAGATTGACCAATATTATTGTTTTTTCAGGGCTGATTCAGATACCGATTATTAGTAAGCCAAGAATAACGATATAACCAATACTTGCAGTAAATGTTAAAGTTTTTGTGTCTTACAGAAATACAAACCCCAACACAAGGCTGCCTTTAAATTAACATGTGTTTCTTTGTCACATGAAATATCTGAACAATACCTTTTTTTTTTAAAGTGCACAATATAATTAGCTATGACAGACTCTTCTTACCAAGTAGCGTTACAGAGTGAGATTTATGCTCCTTAACTTGGAAAAAATGGTCCATGCAAAGTTAAAGGAAGTGATGGATGGGCATGCATCACATAAGGGGAGTTTTTGTTTAAATTAATAAAAACATGGCGATGCTGATAATATAAAAAATGATGATGAATATCTAGGTTGATCCCTAGTAGAGAGAGGTTTGGCCTTCATGTCTTATATGATCATCAGAAGTCAGCTGAGGGTGAAACCTAACTCCCAGATTAGCGATTGAGGAGGAAAGGAGGAAGTTCTGGCTGTCAGAGGTGAAATGAGGTATGTTGGATGACTGAATCTGGTGTGGAGAATTTATGAGTGTGTGTGGAGTGTGTGTTAATGTGTGTGTGTGTGTGTGTGTGTTACTCACTGAACAGGCCGAGCACTTTGGTAGCAGAGGGAATCCACCAGGAGCACTTGGCCAGAGGAGGAAGCTCGTCCGGTTCTGCAGGAAAAAGCCGTGTGGAGATGAACTGCAGGAGGCGCTCTACCAGCTGCCTGAAACGCCTCGCCGACAGCCTGGCACACACAGACACACACACACACACACACACACACACATAAAAGTTAATATTGGTTAGCATCAGCAGCTTGGCAGAGACAGGCCTGCACACATCCTGAAATATACATATGCACAAAAATAGACGTTTGCACTTAAAGAGAGAGAGAAGAAAATAAATAGCAACGTTGGATGGAGAAATGGTTTTTTTTGGATCTGATGCGGAACTAAACCGAACTTGTAATTTGAAGCAGCTCGCTTGTAAATCATCCTTCAGGGCTTCTTGTTCAGACACAAGCTGCCCAACATCCACTGTGTGTCAATGCTCCGAGGCCGTCTATCACAATTTATAAAACTGCAGCAGTCTAGATGTGGAAAATGTCTTCAGAATAAGATAATAAACTGACATGGAGACAAACGTGACACCAGATAGACATATAAAAGAGTTTTAGCATTAAAGGAGTTTATTCAAGTGTACTACGAGTATACTTATTGTATACTAAACCTGAGGCAGTATACTGGAAGTTTACTTTTTATATACTTAAGAATAGTATAGTGAAGTATACTTGGCTTATACTGAAAAGTATAAAGAAAAGACTAAGACTGAGTACATTAACCTTTGTGTCGGCCTCCTGGGTCAAATTGACCCCGTCTGTTTTGACTGTTCCTTCTCTCCTCCCTTCCTCCCTCCCTCCTTCCTTCCTTCATTCCTTTCCTTCCTCCCTTCCTTCTTTCCTCCCTCCCTTATTCTCTTTCTTTCCTCCCCCCTACCTTCCTTCCTTCCTTCTTTCCTCTGTCCTCCCTCCCAAGTTTCCTCCCTCCTTCCCTCCTTTCCTTCCTACACATTAGCTTTGAGGTATTACCCCTGTTATAAACTTATATGTTCAACATCATATAGTATATAACTAGTACAATGGCAGTATATAGAAGAGTGGACTTGTGCTATACTTTAAACAGCTGGATTAAAGCAAAGACATATTTCTTCTTCTTCTCTTGTTTTGTGTATGGTTGTTTTATTGTCTTCCACTGCTGCTGAACCAGCTCCAAGCTCAGAGCTCGTTGTGTATGCTGAACAGATTGAAAAGCCCTCTGAGAGACATTTGTGATTTTGGGAGGTCTGTGAATTTGAAGTTTTGGATGTGTGGGTTTTTGTCATCTCATGAGCAGGTGATCGATCGTCAGATGAGAACATAATTTTTAAAGTAGTTCCAATCTTCTGGAAAAAATACTTTGCTCTGGCTTGATTTCATTATGCAAATCTGACACACAGCTTTGGGATTTAATGACCTCATTGGCACGACGCCGCCTCTGATTCTGGTGGTTGCAACCAGCTTTGTTTTTAATCTGGATCTTCATATTACATCTCAAAATCTGACGAGGGGGAGTCAGTGAAAATGATACCGTGGCCTTTATCCAACGTGCTGAATTCATACCTTATTACTGAAGTATTATCCAACCTCAGATATTTAATTAAAAGGATACACGATACAGATCTAATCCTACTTGTTCTCTGTCACTGTGCTCTGCTTTTGCAAACCTTAGCAAAAAGTAGTATACTTGAAGTTCATTTTATTAAGTATGCTTGAGTGTAAGTATAAGTATAGCAAGTATACTACGGACCATGTACTTGTAGTGTACTAGAAAGTTTACTTATTTAATACCTCTTCGGACTAAATTGGAACATTTTTTAGTTTATAAAAGTATATTTTAAGTATGCAACAAGTATACTCATCTATATACTACTAGTGTACTAGGTTTATACTTCTAGTCCACATTTTAGTTTATTGAAGTATACTTAACCCTCCTGTTGTCCTCAGGTCAAGGAAGGACAGGAGTAAGGGAGGAAGGAAGGAAAGGAAGGAAATGAATAAGGGAGGAGGAAGGAAGGAAGGAAGGAAGGAAAGGAGTAAGGGAGGAAGGAAGGAAAAAAGAAGGAAGGAAAGGAGTAAAGAGGGAGGAGGGAGGGCAGAAGGAGAAGAGGAAGGAAGTAAGGAGAGAAGGAAGGGAGGAAGGAAGGAAAGGAGTAAGGAGGGAGGAAGGAAGGAAGGAAGGAAGGAAGGTAGGTACCTTCCTCCCTTCCTTCTTTCCTCCGTCCTTGCTTCCTTCCTTTCCTTCCTCCCTTACTTCTTTCCTCTTCTCCCTTCCTTCCTCCCTCCTTCCTTCCTCCATCCTTTCCTTCCTTCTTCCTTCCTTCCTTCCTCCCTCCCTTCCTTCCCTCCTTCCTTCCTCCCTTCCTTCTTTCCTCCCTCCCTCCTTGTCTCTTTCTTCCTCCCTACTACCTTCCTTCCTTCCTTGACTCGAGGACAACAGGAGGGTTAAAAAAAGAAACTGGGTCAAACTTTAACTTTAACAGCTGGTGAAAACAGGTAAGAAAAAACAGACAGAAGTAGAGAAAAACAGGCGACACAGTGGTGGAAACTTTGTTTAAAAGGTTGAAACTGCATCATAAACACAGTCAGACTTACTTTTTGAGCCAGTGGACCAGGAAGTGATGGTCGGCCTCAGACAGAGCTGCGATCTGCCTCAGTAGGTGAGCGTAGATCACGTAGGTGCTGGTGCTCGAATACTGCGGGTTCTAAAAACACAAATAGGAGAATATTCAGAGTTAGGAAGGTTAGTTTAGATTCAGATTGCTGTGTTACTCTCATAGACTGTATATAAGAAATGGACGTAACATCCGTGATGTCACCCATTGGTTTGTGGACTTCTGCTCGGAAGCCAATAGTATCGGATCTGAGCAGCGCCATTTCTGAAAATTTCAGGTGCATGCTGGGAAAAATAAAAACACGGATTCTACTTATATGGGCATCAGGAGGAGCATGAGGCGCCCTCCTGAACCTGTGAACCAATCAACCTGTCAATCACGACGTAGCCACGCCCTAATGCATACCCTGCTTTATCGTCAAATATAAAATCAGGGAGGCCAAAATGTCCCAAATGAACATCATACTGCATTGAAGAAGGCTTTAAACTAGCGATTGAGACCATAAACACATTTTGAAAACGTTTACTGAGGTTAGAAATCAAGTGAGAAGTTGGTGAATTCTCCATTGACTTGTATAGAGACGGAAGTCCTTTTGACACCAAAACGGTCGCCCCCTGGTGGCCTTTTGATAGAATGCAGTTTTAAGTTTCTTCCACGTTGGCATCATTTCAGAGGACCGGAACTAACCACCTGGTAACTCTATTTAAAATGTTATAACTGATGTTTCAATTACTTCATCAAAGTAATGTAACTTATTACATTTGATGACTTTTCTAATTGTCTAACCAATGTTTTCAGCTGTTAGGGTAAATGTTCCCGCCATCTTTCCTTCCTTCTGTCCTTACTTCCTTCCATCTGTCCTTCCTTCGTTCCTTACTTCCTACTGTCCTTCCTTCCTTCCTTTTGTCTTTCCTTCCTTCCTACCTTCCTTCCCTCCATCTGTCCTTTCTTCCTTCTGTCCTTCCTTACTTTATTAATTAGGAAAAAACCCTCCAGAGCCAAATCTTAAAGGTGTGACTGACTTTAGATATAACCTCCTGTAATTTAATTACACAACGCCATTACATGTAACTAGTTACTCTCCAACACTGAGAATATGTGATGATGTGTCAAAGCTAAACCAAAATATCTACTAATCAGCTCCAGATTGTTCAGAACTCAGCTGTCGGGCTTTAAACCAGAACAAATCACTCCTATTTTAGCCTCTTTACTCTGGCTCTCAGTAAGCTTTAGTGTTGATTTTAAGGTCCTACTGTTTACTTTCAAAGCTTCTCTCCCAGCTATATTTGCCATTATGTACTTAGAGATCTTCGGGTAGAAGTCTTTTTGGGGTTTTTTAACCCTCCTGTTGTTTTCAAGTCAATTTTGGCCCAATAGGACCTCAGGTGTTGACTCAAAAATAAGGTATAATTTAATTTAAATGAGGCCTATTGACCATAATTTCCAAAAATGATGTGTAAACCTTGTGGTAATAAGCTGTAATGAAGGTAAAAAGGTCTAACACAGAATTGGGTGATAATTTATACCTTTATTCTTTATAAACTGGGTCAGTTTTACCCCCGAGGACAAGAGTTGCACAGTCGACAGGAAGTCAACAGGAGGGTTGAATTATTTTTGGGGCATTTTTTTTGGCCATTTTTTTTTTTATTACACAGTTGGTGGCAGAGAGGCCGACAGGAAACAAGGGGAGAGAGAGAGAAATGGGTTTGACAAGTAACAAAGGTCCTTAGCAAGGCTTAGAGCAGGGACATTTGCAGGTATGTGGCATGAGCTGTAACCAACGTGGCAATGAGGACGCTCCCTCAGGCAGAGGTCTTTGGTTTCTTCCAGAGTCCTGACTAAAAATTAAAGGAGACCGAGCTCTGGAGCAATCTGCAGGAGGAAATCAGGTCGGCTGAATCAGTTTTCTCTTTTAAGTCCCTTCTTTTATCGGAGAGCCTTTCCTGGTTTAATTTGAGTTTTTAATTTTTCTTGAACTACTTCTAAAGTTTCTAAAGGCCCATTTATGCTCAACGTTAAATACAGATACGGATACAGACCCCACGGAGCAGTACCACCGGAAACCGTAGGGGGCAGTGTTGCTGTCACTACCCGATACGTAGCTCTAGTGAGACACGAAGAAGAAGGAAATAAAGGGAGAAAGGAAATATGGAAGGAAGGAGGGAGGGAAGAAAGGGAGGAAGGAACGAAAAGGAGACAGGAAAGAAAGATGGAAGGAAGGAGAGAGGGAAGAAAGATTTGATGGACGTATAGAATGATGGATGGAAGAAAGGGAGGAAGGACAGATGGACATGAGAAAGAAAGTAAGGACAGAAGGACATGAGAAAGAAAGGAAGGACATGAGAAAGAAAGGAAGGACAGAAGGACATGAGAAAGAAAGGAAGGAAGGAACGAAAAGAAGACAAGAAGGAAAGAAAGGTAGAAAGGAAATATGGAAGGAAGGAGGGAGGGAAGAAAGGGAGGAAGGACAGATAGAAGGACAGAAGGACATGAGAAAGAAAGTAAGGAAAGATGGAAGGAAGGATAAAATGAACGAAGGAACGAAAAGATGACAGGAAGGAAAGAAAGGGAGGAAGGAAATATGGAAGCAAGGAGGGAGGGAAGAAGGACAGATGGTAGGACAGAAGGAAGGAAGGAACGAAAAGGAGACAGGAAAGAAAGATGTAAGGAAGGAGGGAGGGAAGAAATATATGATGGATCGACAGAATGAAGGATGGAAAAAAGGGAGGACAGAAGGACATGAGAAAGAAAGGAAGGAAAAATGGAAGGAAGGATAAAACAAACAAAGGAATAAAAAGATGACAGGAAGGAAAGAAAGGGAGGAAGGAAATATGGAAGGACAGAAGGAAGGAAGGAGGGATGAAAAGAAGGGAGGAAGGAAGGAAGGATGGAAAGTGGGCCGGATTGGACCCCTCGGCGGGCCGGTTCTGGCCCACGGGCCTCAGGTTTGACACCCCTGATTTAAAAAGATAATTCCAGTGTATTACTACTTGGATTTTACTTCTGTGGATTGAAGCATAATTTCTATCAGTAATAAAAACACTTCACTCCCTAAATTAATAGCCTAGATCACGTTCTAACCACTAAGAGTGTTTTCAAACGCATCATTCATTTCACATCATGACTGAGTCGGTTCAACTTTGTGCTTCTTTCATGCTGGGAAACCAAAACGCATCACGTCATCACGCTAGCTGATTGGAGCCGCTTAGCTCCAACTCGTAGCCTCGTAGTCTGGCAAACGGAGACCGGCTCAAGTTCCCGACCACAAACGAACCGATCCAGAATCAATTTGTGACCGGACCGAGACCACTTCCTTTAAGGGTCTTGGTGCGGTTGTTTTTGGTCAGGATATATTCGCTGCTTTCAGATGTGAACTAATGAAATGCACCAAGGAGGAAAACCATCCAAAGAGTCTGAAAAACACCCCGAAAAAAACAAAAGAAGCTGCATGACAAAAAAAAAAAAACTGGAACTAAATTGCAGCGTGAAGTGTGTGAGAGCATCAGATCATCGGGTTTGGAAAGCTATAAAAATGGCCGTCAAGTGATCCCTAATATGAAGTTGGAGAGGTTCGGAGGAGGGTTGGAAGTTTCTGAAGTTATTGCATCATCCAACAAGTATGTAACAGAGTAAACCGACCTTATTCAAGTGTACTACGAGTATACTTATCTTATACTAAAACTGAGGCAGTATACTTGAAGTTGAATTTTTATATACTATATTTTATACACTTAAGAATAGTATAGTGAAGTATACTTGCCTTATACTGAAAAGTATAAAGAAAAGTCTAAGACTAAGTACATTAATACTAAGACTTACACTTATACTTTAATACTAAAGCTTATACTTGTACCTTCCTTCCTTCCGTCTGTCCTTCCTCCCTCCTTCTCTCTTTCTTTCCTCCCGCCCTCCTTCCTTCCCCATCTTCCTTCTTTATTTGCTCCCTGCTTCTTCCTTACTCCTTTCCTTCCTTCCTCATTCCTTCTTTCCTCCCTTACTCCTTTCCTTCCTCCTTTCCTTCCTTCCTTCCTCCTGCCTTACTCCTTTCCTTCCTTCCTTCCTCCCTCTTTACTCCTATCCTTCCTTCCTCCTTTCCTTCCTCCCTTCCTTCTCTCCTTACTTCCTTCCTCTTTTCCTTCCTCCCCTTACTTCTTCCCTTCCTTCCTTTTTTCCCTCCCTTTTTTCCTTCCTTCCTCATTCCTTCCTTCCTCCTTTACTCCTTTCCTTCCTTCCTTCCTCCTCCCTTACTCCTTTCCTTCCTTCCTCACTTACTCCTTTCCTTCCTTCCTCCCTTCCTCCTGTCCTTCCTTGACCTGAGGACACTATACTTCAATAAACTAAAATGTGGATTAGAAGTTTACACCTGGTACACTAGTAGTATATAGATGAGTGTATTTATTGCTAAGGGAAGCTGAAGAAACACAAGCACATAGATTGGAAAACAAACCTCCAGGTTAGAAAAAAAATAAACTTAATTTGTTAGTATTCATGAGACATGCAACATACTCAACAAACAAGTTAGAATTAGTCTTAACAATGAAATAACTGGGACAAAGTGAAAGTCATGAGCTTGTCAAGTAATGTTCCTCTGGTTTATACAACCACAGGATCATGGGAGGAGAATCTGTCTGTAAGAAAAGTGAGATTCAACTCTGCATTTAAACGGCTGTTTTTGTGGTTACTCCTATTTTCTTCTTGAGAACATGACTCACGTCGACTCAGAGAACACAAGGTTCTGTGTGTTGTTAAGACGAGATGTTTTGGACACAATAAAGAAAAAAAAATAAAACCCTAACAAATTACATAATGAGTGAGATAATCCCAAAAGAGAGGCTATTTAGTCTTTACGGGAGTTTGTTAAACAGAGAGAAAGAGAGAGATGAAGAAAAGAGAGAAAGAGAAGAGCTGAAGTGAAGTGAAATGTGTAAAAGCTAGCAGAGCCTATAAAGGAGGGAGAGTCGTCATCAGACAGGAAACCAGCAGTCCTCAACTCCAACATGACCTCACCCAGTCCCAGTGTGTGTGTGTGTGTGTGTGTGTGTGTGTGTGTGTGTGTGTGTGTGTGTGTGTGTTTGTGTGTGTGTGTGTGTAGTTGTGTGTTCTCCCAAGAGCTGGAAAACCAAGTGAGTCCTCAAAGTCAAATGGGACAAAATCAGACGTTTGGCTTGTGTGTGCGCTGATGGAGCGTAGAACCACAGTGGAACTACTGTAGATTCCTGTCTTTATCTGATTCTAATTCCCAGAACCATATATGGAAATTAGACCGGAGAGAACGAGAGAGAGAGAGAGGGAGGGAGGGAGGGAGAGAGAGAGACAGAGAGAGAAAGAGAGAGAGAGAGAAAGAAAGAGAGAGAGAGAGGGAGAGAGAGAGAGACAGAGAGAGAGGGAAAGGGAGAGAGAGACAGAGAGGGGGGAGAGAGGCAGAGAGAGGGAGAGAATGAGAGGGAGGAAGAGAGGGAGAGGGAGAGAGAGGGAGACAGGGGGAGAGAGAGAGAGAGAGAGAGAGAGAGGGAGAGACAGAGACAGAGAGAGACAGAGACAGAGACAGAAAGAGAGACAGAAAGAGAGAGAGATTGAAAATAGGATCAAAAGAAAGGATCAAAGAAAATAATGACCCACAAACAGAAAAAGACAGAAAATGGAAGAGGAAGGGTAGAAATAAAAAAGACAGCAGAGAGAGAGAGAGAGAGAGGGAGAGAGAGGGAGAGAGAGAGAGAGAGAGAGAGAGAGAGAGAGAGAGAGAGAGAGAGAGAGAGAGAGAGAGAGAGAGCTACGAGGGAAAAAAGATTCAGTCCAACCAAAAAAAAAAGTGTTGGAGAGAAAAAGGGGTGTGGGAGTAAAAAAGAAGAGAAAGAATAATTGTGATAAAAAAATTATACACACAGACAGATGTTACAAAAAAACTAGCTGACAGATTCATAACGACACTATTCTCTTCTCTGTTATTTCACAAAACAGCCCCAAAAAGAAAAGAAAAAAGAAAAAAGGGACAATATATTAAAAAAACAACGGTATAGAAGAATCCGGGCAGCAGAATTATGGGTTGAGCTTTTTTACTGCAGCGGAGACTGTGAGAGCGGAGGAGATGTTTGGGTTAATCACGCTCAGCAGTCGGTCCAAACTGATGAAAGTAGAGTCTGTGTGAATGTGGAAAGCTATGCAGTCTAAAAAGCACCGGAGTTTAAATGAATTACAACACAAGACACACACAGAAAAAACAGAAGTCTGAATGTAGGAGAGTGAAGGGGAGAAGAGGAGTAGCGAATAACTTAAAAGGCTTTGATTATAAATGGTTAAATTCATCTTAAATGTATCGTTTAATACACGAAGGAAGGAAGGAAGAAAGAAGGAAGGAAAAGGAGGAAGGAAGGATGGAAGGAAGGAAAGATCCAAGGGATGAAGTAGGAAGGAAAAGAGGAAGAATGAAGGAAGGAAGAAGGAGGGAAAGGAGGAAGAATGAAGGAAAGAAGGGAGGTAGGAAGGGAAGGAAGGAGGGAAGGAAGGACGGAAGGAAGGAAGGGAGGAAGGGAGAAGGAAGGAAGGAAGGAAAGATGGAAGGGAGGAAGGAAGGTGGGAGAAAGGAAAAGAGGAAGTAAGGAAAGAAGGACAGAGGAAAGAAGGAAGGAAGGTAGGAGGGAGAAAGGAAAAGAGGAAGGGAGGAAGGAAGGAAGGAAGGAAGGAGGGAGTAAGGAAAGGAAGGAGGGAGGAAAGGAAGGAAGAAAGGAAGGGAGGAAAGACAGACGGAAGGAAGGAAGGAAGGAAAGAAGGTACAGTCAAAACAGACGGGGTCCATTTGACCCGGGAAGACGACATGAAGCTTAAAGAAGTGTAAAAGTGTAAATATCAGCCAGTCTCACCTGAACCAGGATGAAATAAGCTCGCAGGTCGTCTTTAGTCCGAGGTCTGAAAACAGAAACAAAGAAAACCTGTCAGACAAAGACAAGACTGGAGCTGAAAGGTTCAATGAGTGGAGGTTAACTAGATATCGTTATAGTCATACATGATAGATTAGTTAAAATGCTGTCTGACCCTAAACCTGACTAAGCTTTCATTTCTTAAGGGCCGTCCACACTGAGAACGATAACTATAATTGTAACTATGACGACAACGATGTGAGCATCCACACTAATTACAATAACGTCCTGTAAACAGCGCTGCACGCTCCAACTGTGTCTGCAGCTAATTATTGATGAGCTGTTACTGCTGTAGTTTGTTGTACAGAGAAATAAAATGAAAAGCAGCAGAGTTCAGAGGTGGGTGCTGATTCAGTGTGTTGATCAGAAGTATTTCAGACACTAGTTGCTGTGATGTTTCAGTATTTACAGACCAAACGGAGCTGCAGCAGATGTTGAAGCGCGGTGTGTAAAAGTTCACCGCTGTAGCAGTGACACTCTAGCCTGGGTAAACGCTCATGCTCATGCTCTCATTCCAGCGGGATTCTACTTCGTTCAGAAAGTTAGCATGGCCACCAAGATAAAATCTTCGCCTGAGATAGGGAACCAATCACAGAACGGGGGAGGCAGGCTGAAGACGATGACGACCGTAGAGCGACTCTGTTTACATCCAGCATGGCGGCCACGGAGCTGCAGCAACCGGAAATGAACAGTTCCTCGCCAGACCCTAACCCTCAATGTCACATGATATTGAGACGCGGTCTGGTGTTAGCCAGTGACACACAGTATGAGCAAAGATCTGCTTACAAAGATCCACTAACTTTGTTTAGTTTTTTAACATTATAATAGAGAACAAAGCAACAGCATCTTTGTAGTAATACAGATTTATCTAAATAAATCACCTCTGTCATCCTGCTCTGATTAACAGCGTGTCAGTCCATGCTGAGAGAGGAGCAAAGCCGCATTATAATAAATAAATAAGGATTTTGAATGACAGTCATTATCGGTATAGTTGTGGTGTGAACTCCTCCATCCACTCCAATCAGAACCGCATTTAAAACTCTATCCATTCACAGTTATCGCTATAGTTATCGTTCTCAGTGCGGACGGACCTTTAACCTGTCAGACACATTTTTGGATTGCCTAATTTACTTTTCTGTGTGAACAGAATCTGCAACAAAAGGTGGAGATAATGCAAAACATTCACCAATTCATGCAGGATTCAGACCAGAGATCTGAAAACAACCTCTAATTCATCAATAATAAAACCACAACAGTTATAATATAATATAATATACAGGATAAAATAGAGCAACAGGTGTTTCTCACCCTTTCCACTCCCTCAGCAGGCTGTTGATGATTCCTTTCAGCACCGACTTCTGGATGTCCTGAGGCTACACACACACACACACACACATACACACAGACACACAGACAGAGACACACCACACACACACACAGAACCAAAAGTTTGAATCATCATTTTCTGAATGTCAGACACCCACAAAGACCAACATGTAGCTGAGGGAAATATGCTGTTACAGTTTTGTTGTTGGATGGATTTTGTATCTACTGGCAGCTTATTTTTCAGTAACCTGTTGTCCTCGAGTCAAGGAAGGAAGGGAGGAAGAAAGAAGGATGGGAGGGAGGAAGGAACGATGGATGAAAGCAAGAAGGAAGGAAAAGAGGGAGGAAGGAAGGAAGGAAGGGAGGAAAAAGGAAAGAAAAGAGGGAGGAAGGAAGGAAGGAAGGAGGGAAGGAAGGAAGGAAGGAAGGAAGGAAAGGAAGAACAAAGGAAAGAAGGAAGGAAGGAAAGTAAGAGGGAGGGAGGAAAGAAGGAACGAAGGAGGGAGGGGAGGGAGAAAGGAAAAGAGGAAGGGAGGAAGGAAGGAAAGAAGGACAGGAAGGAAGGAAGGAAGGACGGAGGAAAGAAGGAAAGAAAGAAGGCAGGTAAGAGGGAGGGAGGAAAGAAGGAAGGGAGGAAGGAAAGGAAAGAAGGAAGGAGGGAGGGAGGAAGTAAAGAAAGAGAGAAGGAGGGAGGAAGGAAATAAGGAAGGGAGGAAGGGAAGGAAGGAAGGAAGGAAGGAAGGAAGGAAGGAAGGAAGGAAGGAAGGAAGGAAGGAAGGAAGGAAGGAAGGGAGGAAGGAAGGAACAGTCAAAACAGACGGGGTCAATTGACCCGGGAGGACGACACAAAGGTTAAATAAACTGTAGGAGGATAAAATATGTAATATCTATCATTCTTTTGTGGTTACACCATTTGACATTTTCAGGAGCATTCAGTCTTACTTTTGGTTAAAAAATGGTGCAATATATTCTGCAGTATCAAGTCAGAGAGAACCTTGAGCTTTATATAATGTATGTCAACTTATATTGAGGCTATAAAACTCAGTTACAGACTGAATTTCGTGATAAAAATACATTATGCATCACAGGTTTCCAGTAGTTTAGTGTCTGTGGTTTAACTCTCCCGTCTGAGATACACCATAAAGAGTAACTGCACCCAACAGCCAATAAATGCACAGAAGAAGAAGTTTGATGATGAGATGTGAGCGTCTTCTTGTGTGTGTGTGTGTGTGTGTGTGTGTGTGTGTGTGTGTGTGTGTGTGTGTGTGTGTGTGTGTGTGTGTGTGTGTGTGTGTGTGTTTGGATGGCTATGCTTGTGAGGACCAGCGTGAAATTTTAACCCTTGGAGTGAGGACCATTTTACAAAGTGAGGACATTTAGGCCGGTGTGTGTGTGTGTATATAGGTGTGTGTGTGTGTGTGTAAGTGTGTGTTTGTGTAGGTGTGTGTGTGTGTGTAGGTGTGTGTGTGTAGGTGTGTGTGTGTGTGTGTGTGTAGGTGTGTGTGTGTGTATGTAAGTGTGTGTAGGTGTGTAGGTGTGTGTGTTTGTGTGTGTATGTAAGTGTGTGTGTGTGTGTGTGTGTGTGTGTGTGTGTGTGTATGTGTGTGTGTGTGTGTGTGTGTGTATATGTGTGTATATGTGTGTGTGTGTATATGTGTGTGTGTGTGTGTGTGTGTGTGTGTGTGTACGTGTCTTACTGTGCTGAGCAGCGCATCGTAAACGGCGTTGACGAACTTGGCGTTGACTCCCGAGTCGTCTATGGTGTTAAATGATCCATTCGCCTCTCGCTGGGGGAAAAGAAGGGAATATGAGGTAAGAAAGGGAAGGAGGAGAAAAAGGAAGAAAACAGCAGAAGAACAAGAAGAAAAAAAAAAGCGTTCCCATCGTAAAACAGTTATGGCGTCTGGTGAAATTTTTTAACAGCATCTAAAACAGTTTTCTCCCAACAGGCGTTGCAGCGGAGAGCCCAACGCTGCGTGTGTTTATTTGCATCCACCTTGAAAGCAGCGTTGATTTCTATGAAGGAGTCGAAGGTGGTCAGGTAAAACTCTCGGACCTCCCTCCAGTCACCCGATTGGACGGCACGCTCCACATCTTCCCTGGTAACACAAACACACACATAAAAGGCTTGTATTATTTCATTTAACCTCTGTGTCGTCCTCCCGGGTCAAATTGACCCCGTCTGTTTTGACTGTTCCTTCCTCCCTCTCTCCTTCTCTTTCTTTCCTTCCTCTCTCTTTCCTCCCTTCCTTCTTTCGTTCCCTCTTTCCTTCCTCCCTCCTTTCCTTCCTTCTTCCTCCCTCCTTTCCTTCCTTCCACCTTTCGTTATTTCTTCCTCCCTTCCTTCCCTCCTTACTTCCTTTTTCCTCCCTTCCTTCTTCCTCCCTTCCTTCCTCCTTTCCTTCTTCCTTTCTTTCCTCTGTCCTTCTTTCATTCCTTTCTCCCTCCCTCCCGCCCTCCCTCATTCCCTCCTATCTTCCTTCCTTCTTTCCTCCGTCCTTCCTTCCTTCCTCCCTCCTTTCCTTCCTTCTTCCTCCATCCTTTCCTTCTTTCTTCCTCCCTTCCTTTCGTCTTTCCTTCGTCCTTCCTTCCTTCCTCCCTCCCTCCCTCCCTTTCTTCTTTCCTTCCCTCCTTCCTTCCTCCCTCCTTTCTTTCCTTCCCTCTTCTTCCTTTCCTACCTCTTTTCTTTCCTTCCCTCTTCCTCCCTCCTTCCTTCCTCCCTCCTTCCTTCTTCCCTCCTTTCCTTCCTCCCTTCCTTCTTTCCTTCCCTCCTTCCTTCCTCCCTTCCTCCCTCCTTTCCTTCCTGCTTCCTTCCTTTCTTTCTTTCCTTCTTCCTCCCTTCCTTCCTTGACTTGAGGACAACAGGAGGGTTAAGTGTGTTTGGAGCTTTGAAGGAGAGACTCACTGGAACTCCTTGGTGGTCTTGGTGCGGAGCGGGATGACGGGGTCGGAGGGGAACGGAGCTTTGACTTCTGGAGGTAGAGTGTCAATGGAGATCCGCTGTTTCTGACGGACGTCGCTGCATATTGGAGGCAGCTCTCTCCCTGCGTGAGACATACAGAAGAAACAGGAACAATATCAACAAAGGAACACAGCCAGAAATGTTTAACCCTCCTGTTGTCCTCGAGTCAAGGAAGGAAGGGAGGAAGAGGGAAGGAAAGGAGGAGGGAAGGAAAGGAGGGAGGAAGGAAGGGAGGAAGAAAGAAAGAAGGAAAGAGGAAGGGAGAAAGGAAGAAGGAAGGAAAGGAGGGAGGGAGGAAGAAAGGGAGGGGAGGAAAGGAAGGGAGGAAGGAAAGAAGGGAGGAAAGGAAAGGAAAGGAGGAAGGAAGGTAGGTAGGTAGGAGGGATGAAGGAAGGAAAGGAAAGAAGGAAGGGAGGAAGAAAAGGAAGGAAGGACGGACGAAAGAAGGAAAGAAAGAAGGAAGGTAAGAGGGAGGGAGGAAAGAAGGAAGGTAGGGGGAAGCAATAGGAAGGAAGGAGGGAAGGAAAGAAGGACAGAAGGAAGGAAAAAAGAGGGATGGAGGAAGGAAAGAAGGAAGGGAAGAAATAGAGAGGAAGGAAAGAAAGAGCGAAAGACAGACGGAAGGGAGGAAAAAAGGAACAGTCAAAACAGACGGGGGAAATTTGACCCGGGAGGACGACACAAAGGTTAATGTCTCACAGGAGCAATGAATGAAGTCATTTTTTATTCATCTAAGAAGAATTTTGGTTTTTCCCGTACTTCTTGAGAAGGTATTTTGTGATTGTGAGATACATTTTTTTCTTACTGTTCATGTTTCATTTTGTTGTGCAACATCTTTTAGAGCAGGGTCGTGTGTCTGCAGGTTTTTGTTCCAACCAATCAAGAGCACCAATCAGCTGTCTGATAGACTGAGATCAGCTGATTAAATGAGCCAAGTCTGGTGTGCTGCTGCTTGTTTGGAAAGAAAACCTGCAGCCACTTTATGGTGCTTTATGGATAAAAACACTTCAATCATACAAATCATATAATATTCAGCCCCCAATTTTCCTAAATTATCATTAAAAAAAAGAAACAAATTCTGTTACTGATGTGAGATAGAGTCACTTTGATCCAGTCACAGATTACTGCACAACAAAGTTAAGACATGTCTCTGGCACATGTTGTTGCTTGTTCAAAGAAATTTAGATTTTAAGATGTAAGATTACAATCTTAAGCACATAAAGTAACAAATATATAAATTATATTCACAGTGTGTATTCCTTCCAGTAGTTATGAAGCTGCATGAAATATAGTGCAGGTTAGTTTGGTGTAACGGTGAAGCTAACAGAAACACGTTTGGAAAGAACGTGAAGCACAATGTTGAAAATGTTTTAACTTGAGATTTGATATATTATACATGTGTTTTTTACACTAAGCACCACGATACTGTTGTCACATATAAACCATCAGTAGCTTTATTGGGTTCATTTAGCATTTAGTCTGTAATGATGTAATTTGAGACGCAGCATAGCTCTGATTGAATCATTCAGCCTCTGTAGATGTATACTGATGGAGGCCGTGGGCCGAAAACATGTTGGTGGAATAAAGATGACTCTTCCACTTAGTCAAAACTGAAGCATGATGTTTAATTTGTGCCATAAAATCAAGGCTCATTTAGCGTTGGATGAAAAACTAACTAGTGCTGTGTCTCAAATCTATTCTTCTGTACTTACACTTCGTAACCCTCCTGTTGTCCTCGAGTCAAGGAGGGAAGGGAGGAAGAAGGAAGGAAAGGAGTGAGGGAGGAAGGAAGGAAGGAAGGAAGGAAAGGAGGAAGGAAGAAGGAAGGAAAGGAGGAAGGAAGGAAAGGAGGGAGGAAGGAAGGGAGGGAGGAAAGGAAAGAAGGACGGAGGAAAGAAGGACGGAATGAAGGTAGGAGGGAGGAAGGAAGGGAGGAAAGGAAAGAAGGACAGCGGAAAGAAGAAGGAAGGAAGGTAGGTAGGAGGGAGGGAGGAAAGAAGGAAGAAGGGAGGGAGGGAGAAAGGAAAAGAGGAAGGAAGGAAAGAACGACAGAGGAAAGAAGGAATAAGGGAGGGAGGGAGGGAGGGAGGGAGGGAGGGAGAAAAGAGGAAGGAAGGAAAGGAAAGGAAAGGAAGGAAGGAAGGAAGGAAGGAAGGAGGGAAGGAAAGAAGGAGGGAGGGAGGGAGGGAGGGAGGAAGGAAGGAAGGAAGGAAGGAAGGAAGGAAGGAAGGAAGGAAGGAAGGAAGGAAGGAAGGAAGGAAGGAAGGAAGGAAGGAAGGAAGGAAGGAAGGAAGGAAAGAAAGAGAGAAGGAGGGAGGTAAGAAGGAACAGTCGCAGCATAGCTCTGATTGAATAATTCAGCCTCTGTAGATGTAAACTGACGGAGGCCGTGGGCCTAAAACATGTTGGTGGAATAAAGATGACTCTTCCACTTAGTCAGCTAACTGTTGCTAAGAGACGGACAGACAGAAACCGTCTATTAACCTGCGCCTATGGAGCAGAAGTGTGTCAGAAATCAAGTGAGAACTGCTCGAGCCTCAACAATCAAAGAGCTGACCAGTTACAGCAGACTATATGTGATCATCTGCTGATTGACGTAAATGATGTTTGTAATTAATCTGGATACAAATGTGCTTATATTAACCTTCGTGTCGGCCTCTCGGGTCAAATTGAGCCCGTCTGTTTTGACTGTTCCTTCTTTCCTCCCTTCCTTCTTTCCTCTGTCCTCCTTCCTTTCTCCCTTCCTTCCTCTGTCCTTCTTTCCTCCCTTCCCTCCTTCTCCTTTCCTTCCTTCTTACTCCCTTCCTTCCTCCCTCCTTTCCTTCCTTCCTCCTCCCTTTCCTTCCTTCTTCCTCCCTTTCCTTCCTTCCTTCCTTCTTGATTCCTCCCTTCTTTCCTTCCTTCTTACTCCCTTCCTTCCTTCCTTCCTTCCTTCCTCCCTCCCTCATTTCCTTCCTTCATCCCTCCCTCCTTTCCTTCCTTCTTCCTTCCTCCCTCCTTCTTTACTATCTGAACTATATGAGACCTTTCTGGGTTACAGCAGCTCTCACGCAGCGATGATTACGCTGATAAGCAGATAATTGGAGTTCTAATGATAATACACATTAAGGCTGTTTAATAAGTGATACTGGTTAAAATGTTCATAATTAATATGAATGGAAGTCAGGTGCTGTCATATTTCTGTTAAATATCCACTCCAGACCAATTCTTAAAATCACATCTCCTCCTTTTGGGTAATGCACACACACACACACACACACACACACACACACACACACACACACACAAATATAAATACATGACAATTTTGGAAATGTAAGAAATTAGAGCAGGACAACAAATGAAAGAGAACAGGAAGAGAGAAAGACTGAGATCGAGATGTCATTGCTAATGTTGCCTCCACACACACACACACACACACACACACACACAATAGCTACTAACCCCAATCTGTGTGTAATCACAGAGGCCAGACTGCGATACGTGACTACAATTGCGTCCAATGTAGAAAACACACACACACACACACACACACACACACACAGACACACACACACACACACACACAGTCACGCATCTTCCCACACTTCTGACCATCCATCCATCCGTTTCTGTTTATAATTAGCCTCCTATTGTCTCCGTCTCCACAGTAACAATAGTCATCGGCCCAGGAGCTCTGTCCAGGTGCATTGTGGGAGCTAGGTTCTGTAGGCGTGGACAGATTTCACAAGCTGGAGATAAAAGGGACACGAGTACACACACAGTCCCACAGACGGATAAATGACACTGTGATCAGGTGTTATATCACAGGAACTCAAATGTCCCTCTCTCCTTTTAACAGCAGAGGAGCTGAAAATTGTCCTGTAGGTGGCGCTACAGGAGAAGACAGAATCTATTGAATAATAAAAACGCAATTATACAATATTACAGAAATGCCAGTCTGTACAGGTGTGTGTGTGTGTGTGTGTGTGCACCTGTAAGTGTCATCAAATAAAGTACAATGTTTATTATAATATCATATATGTAGATAATTTTCAGATAGATAGATAAACCTTTGTGTCGTCCTCCCGGGTCAAATTGACCCCGTCTGTTTTGACTGTTCCTCCCTCCCTCCTTTTTTTCCTTCCTACCTTCCTTTTTTCTTCTGTCCTTCTTTCCTTCCTTCCTCTTTTCCTTTCTCCTTCCCTCCTTCCTTCCTTCTTTCCTCCATCCTTCCTTCCTTTCCTCCCTTCCTCCCTCCCTTCTATCCTCCCTCCCTCCTCTGTCCTTCTTTCCTTTCGTCTGTCCTTCCTCCCTCCTTCTCTCTCTTTCCTTCCTTCCTTCCTCTGTCCTTCTTTCCTTTCTCCCTCCCTCCTTCCTTCCTTCTTCCTCCCTTTCCTCCTCCTTTCCTTCCTTCTTTCTCCATCCCTTCCTTCCTCCTTTCTTTCCTTCCTCCCTCCCTTCCTTGGTTGACTAGAGGACAACAGGAGGGTTAAAATAAAAAAGGATTCATTCTCAAGCGATATAAAAGAAATATAATAGAATTAGAAAATAGAAAACAAAAATCTACTATTTCCCTTTGTATTCCCATGGGGGGGGGGCAGGAAGCGCAATAAGAACTGTATGTGACCGTAAAGCAATAAATTAAATAAAAAATGTAACCTTTCATTCATGTTTACAGTGAAATAATGTAACAGTAAAACACTGTAGTCCAATATTGATGCACATCTAATATAAGTAAGTTAAAAATCAGCTGTTCGGCTCATAAAAAAAAAGAAGCAGGATTTATCCTCCAGTGATCAAAGTGAGGCTCGATTGAATATTTAGCTTTGATGGTGGTGCAACAGGGAGAGGCAGCAGAGTGTCACCGAAATCACCAACATCCTGTGTATGTTAACGTGAACGGCACTAATGAGAAGTAGACTGAAAACCGACACGACAAACACAACAAAAAACAGCTGATCCGAGCAGAACGACGACAACACAACACTCTTAACACTCATCTTTCCACCTCCTCTGCTTCTTAATTGCCCCTCTGCCCCCTGTTAGCTTGTGCGTCACCCAATTTAGTCCTGACGGCAACAAAGCCTCAGTCGTCATGACACCCTTTAATCAGAGGAGTCACCTTCGAGACCTTGAAGGACGACCCCCCTCCTTCTCTCCCCCCCCTCCTCCTTTTTCTTCTTCTCCTTCTTCTTCTTCATCTCTTTTATAAAAACCTTTGATGTCTTTGGAGGTTTAAGAACACGACCGTTTCATCTTCCTCAAGTATCATCCACAAGTGTCTCCCATGTTTGCATGTTAATAGTATCTAGTGTTAAGGTTTAATGAATGAACTGCTTCACTAACAACAGGCTGAATATGATAGAATACGACTATTATCTGCTTTTATTGTCGTTCTCATCACGAACACGTTTCCTTCCTCAGCGGTTTCTCTCCTGAAATTAATTAGTGTCGTCCTCCCGGGTCAAATTAACCCCGTCTGTTTTGACTGTTCCTTCTTTCCTTCCTTCCTTCCGTCTGTCCTTCCTTCCTCCCTCCTTCTCTCTTTCTTTCGTTCCTCTCTTTCCTCCCTTCCTTCTTTCCTTCCTCCATCCCCCTTTCTTCCTTCCTTCTGTCCTTCTTTCCTTCCCTCCTTCCTGCCTTTCCTTCCTCCATTCCTCCTTCTCTCTTTCTTTCCTCCCCCTACCTTCCTCCCTTCCTTCTTTCCTTCCTTCCTCTTTTCCTTTCTCCCTCCTGCTCTCTTTCTTTCCTCCCTTCCTTCTTCCCTTTCTCTATCCCCTTTCTTCCTTCCTTCTGTCCTTCCCTCGTTCCTTCCTCCCTTCCTCCTTCTCTCTTTCTTTCCTCCCCAATACCTTCCTCCCTTCCTTCTTTCCTGTCCTTCTTTCCTTCCTTCCTCCCTCCCTACTTTCCTTCCTTCCTTCCTCCCTATATTCCTTCCTTCTTTCCTCCATCCTTCATTCCTTCATTTCTCCCTCCCTCCCTCCCTGCCTCCTTCCTTCCTTTCATCCTTTCTTCCCTCCTTCCTTCTTCCCTACTTTCCTTCCTTCTTCCTCACTACTTTCTTTCCTTCTTCCTTCCTCGCTTCCTTCCTTTCTTCCTCCCTCCCTACTTTCCTTCCTTCTTCCTTCCTTCCTTCTTCCTCCCTTCCTTCCTTGACTTGAGGACAACAGGAAGGTTAAATTTTGAATCTTTTCCCCAACGAGCTTGACTTTTTAATTTTTAATGCCAGCGTTTCTAGTAAAGGTGTCAGTGTTTTCTCATCGTGAAATAAAACTCAGATGGGTCTCTCTGCTCGGCTCAAACCTCAGCACACTAAACCATATTTGACAATATTAAAAAGGAAATACAAACCTCCTGTAATACTTTACAGATGAAATAGCAAATTGGGGTGATTATCCAGCAGGCTGGGCGACGGTAACGGGCCCGAGGAATGCTCGGCACTATCTTATATGTGTGTGTGTGATGAATGTTTTCACTTTCATATGGTTTTCATTTGGGGCGGAGGTTTGCATAATTATTCTGGCATCAGTAACCGTGGTGACAAAGCGGGCTGGTGAGCGCTCCGCTGGGTCTGAGTTCTCACGGCAGTCAGAAATAACCTCGCCTTTAATGTCACGGGGAAGGAGAGGAAGGAACCTTTAATGTCAAGAGAAAGGCGAGGAAGGAACCTTTAATGTCAAGAGAAAGGCGAGGAAGGAACCTTTAATGTCAAGAGAAAGGCGAGGAAGGAACCTTTAATGTCAAGAGAAAGGCGAGGAAGGAGCCTTTAATGTCACGAGAAAGGCGAGGAAGGAACCTTTAATGTCAAGAGAAAGGCGAGGAAGGAGCCTTTAATGTCAAGAGAAAGGCGAGGAAGGAACCTTTAATGTCAAGAGAAAGGCGAGGAAGGAACCTTTAATGTCACAGAAAGGCGAGGAAGGAACCTTTAATGTCAAGAGAAAGGCGAGGAAGGAACCTTTAATGTCACAGAAAGGCGAGGAAGGAACCTTTAATGTCCTCGCCTTTCTCTTTCTCTCAAGGAAGGACCTTTAATGTCGAGACGCTGACAACGAACAACCAAAATCGGCATCGTCAAGAACATCGTGACATTTATCATCTTGATTTTTCTTCTCTTTTCTCATTTTCTCAGTCACAGTGACCCTTTTAATATCTTCATCCTCCTAATAACTTAAATTCGATGGAACTAAATCAATAAAACTGAAGTGATTTGTCAAGTCGGGTTGATTTCCTCCCTTTTAAAAACACACTGATTCAAGCACTAAACCCTTAAATCTACTCGAACCGTGAAAGTGAAAAATGGATGAAAATCAAGAAAGTGAGTCAGCTGAGACATGAATCTCCTCGTAAAAATGTCCGCAACTATCTAATTTAAAAGTGTGATCCTTTGATTTAAAAAAACAAAAAACAAAAAGCTAAATCATCAACTGACAGGAACAACCTTTTTCTTGTTCTTTCTTTTCTTTTCTTTTCTTTTTCTCCGGCATCTTTTGCTAGCAACCGAACACAAACAAAAGTGTGAGCGCATGAATCAAGCGTACTGTAAACAGAGGAAGTAACACATCATTACATCCTGGCCGAGACGAGAGACCGCCGAGTTCTCCGAGAGAACAAAGACTGACAAGCGAGCGCTTTGAAAAAGAGACTTTGGAGATGATGGAGACAGATAAAAAAAAGAAAAGAAAAAGGAAGTAAGTGACGTAAGCTGGTGGCACAACTAGAAAGTCAAAAGTGCATCCAGGTTGAGAAGATTAAAAGATGAAAAGATGCTGTAAATTATATTGCAAACATTCAGAGTTTCTGATGCAGATTACGGGAAGAAAAGTCTTAATAAAAGAGTCAGCTCATATCAGCTTCAGGGGTTTATGATCAGCTAGGGAGAATAGTGAGGTTTGTTTTTAACCTTTGTGTCGTCCTCCAGGGTCAAATAGACATCGTCTGTTTTGACTGTTCCTTCTTTCCTTCCTTCCTTCTGTCTTTCCTCCCTCTTTCTTTTCCCTCCCTTCCTTCTTTCCTTCCTCCATCCCCCTTTCTTCCTTCCTTCCTTCCTTCCTCCCTCCCTCCTTCCTTCTTTTTTCCTTCCTTCCTTCCTCCCCTCCCTCCTACCTTCCTCCCTCCCTCCTTCCTTCCTTCCTCCCTCCCACCTTCCTTCCTTCCTTCCTTCTTTCATCCATCCTTCCTCCCTTCCTTCTTTCCTTTCCTCCCTTCCTTAGAGCAGATGTGTACAAGAGCAGGTGTTAGAAAGTATAGTGACAGTCTATTTGGACTTGTTTAAATTGGATATTTGAGGTAAAACCAAACTAATTTCAGAGCTGAAAAGCAAACAGTTGATAGTTTTCCCAACAAAGCACATTTTAATCATTTCAATCTAATAACGCCAATCGACCGTGTCTGTGGGACTTTAGCTTCTAACTGAGCTCTGAACTGACTGTGAACTGATCAAATCTTTCAAATTAAAACATTTTAAACATCATGACAAATTATCTTCACGTTCTGTCCAAACGTGTTTCTGTTAACTTCACCGTTACACCAAACTAACCTGCACTATATTTCATACAGCTTCATAACTACTGGAAGAAAATACACTGTGAATATAATTTATATATTTGTTACTTTATGTGCTTAAGATTGTAATCTTACATCCTAAAATCTAATTTTCTTTGAACAAGCAACAACATGTGCCAGAGACATGTCTTAACTTTGTTGTGCAGTAATCTGTGACTGGATCAAAGTGACTCTATCTCACATCAGTAACAGAATTTGTTTCTTTTTTTGATGATAATTTAGGAAAATTGGGGGCTGAATATTATATGATTGTATGATTGAAATGTTTTTAGTGTGTGTGTGTGTGTGTGTGTGTGTGTGTGTGTGTGTGTGTGTGTGTGTGTGTGTGTGTGTGTGTGTGTGTGTGTGTGTGTGTGTGTCTCTCAAATCACATACTTCTGTTAGTACACTTTGTCCAATATGTATTTAGTTGTGTTGTGCATATGTTTCAACAGGTTAATGTCTCTAATCAAACACGGCTGTTGCACACTTAACAGGAATCATTACAGACTAAATGTTAAATGAACCCAATAAACCTACTGATAGTTTATATGTGACAACAGTATAGTGGAGCTTAGTGTATTAAACACATGTATAATTTATATTTGTATAACGCGGCAATGTTCACCATAGTTACAAAGTCCTCGGTCTCATTTCCTGTTTGAAAAGTGGCCCCTCCCCTTCTGCTACGGAGCCAAGATGGCGACCGTTGAGGGTGAGAAGTGTCCTTAGTTACACACTCAACTTTTTGACTGTTTTGAGTGAAAGCATCCAGGTTCTCATAGTGCTGCATGGTTCTATACTTCTCAGTGTAAATACACTTATGCACTAAGAATATTAAGAAGTTTAAATACAGAAGAATAGATTAGAGACACAGTGTAGGTCTTGCTATGCTCTGGTATCGCTGCAGATTGTAATTTGCAACTTGATGTCCACCTGGACTTCAGTGTTTTTTACCGTTTTGAGGATGGACCCAGAATACTGAACATAAACTCACCATGTCTGAGTCCCAGCGTGCTGCTCAGCGTGGCCGTCATGCCGCCAGCAAAGGTCCGTCCTCCTGCGTCCCTCCTCTGGTTCAGTGTGGAGATGAAGGTGCCCAAAGACGGAAACGGCTGCTTGGTTACACGACCAAAACCCTGATGAAGAGGAGAGATGACATCATCACCACAACAGACAGAGATGAAGAATATCTGCTCATGTTTTTATGTTTTAGACATTCAAAACACTGACTTAGCAGATAAATTTCATACATTCTTTACACGAATGTCATACATTTTTGGCATAGATCCATCAAATTTGTATAAAAATATGTCAAACAAATGTATTTCAAAGTGCTTTACAGGATGATGTTTGTAAAAAAAAACTGAATTTACAGTAAAATAACAGCTGAATTATTAAAGATGACTTAGGTGAACAGATGACAGAGTGTAAAACCAGTGCTAATGTGCCATTATCTTTTCTTTAAGTCTTTCCTGAAAAATATCTGAATATCTGAAACATTCCTGAATTGAATATCATGTTTTCTTAGATGTTGAGGCTTCTCACCAGAGCAGGAACTTCTTAAATTAATCCAGGTTTCAGCTGCAAGGACAGACAATGATATCTAACTAAACTAACATCTACTAAATGTTCCCTGTGATTGATCACCATCTGGTCCTTTGGTGTTTCAAACACGTTTCAAGTCTCCGCAGGCTGCATGAAGAGTCACAAGTGCAACAAGAGGAGGACATGAAGAGGAGAGAAGGGAGGGATTTAGAGGAGGAGGGAGCTGAACATGGAAATTACAGGATAAAAACAAAGAAGAGCGAGGGAATGAGGTGAGGGGAAAAAACAAGAAAAGGGGTTAGAGGGTTAGGAAAGGGCTGAGGAGGAAAGGAGGAATGGGAAGAAGATGAAAGGAGGGACAAGTGAAAATAATAGGATGAAAGGAGTGAAGGAGAGCAGGAAAGGAGGGATAAGAGAGGGGAGAGGACAGGAAATTGATGTGGGTAAGACGGGGGGAGAAAAATGAAGGTTAGGAAAAGTGGGAAGAAGAAATTAAGAGAGCGAGAAAGAAAAAGAATGTAACGAGAGAACAGGAGGGAGAGAAGAAGAAGAAGAAGGAGAGGTGGAGGAAGAGGAGGAGAAATCAACAGATGCACAACAGCCGTTCTTGACAGCAGCAAACACTCCACACACAAACACACACACACACACACAAAAGCAGCGACGCGTTCAGGGGCAGCAGGAAGGCGGTTAATCTGCCGTTCAAAATGAATCTGTTTCCAAAGAAATGAGACCCTGAGGAAAAATCTGAACAAAACCATTGTCCTGACAGTACACACAGACACTACACTTTTCTACTGTTTCCATGTGATTATATAATGTTCTCTGTTGTGCACGGCAACATAGAGAGAAAACACAAAGGACAGTTTGTCTCAGAAGAACTGACCTCAAGACAGTTTGTGACAGGTTGTGTCACACACACACACACACACACACACATATGTACAGAGTACTTTAATCCTGCCTCATTTACACAGAAGATCCCCCTCTCCGCAGCGAGAGGAGAGATGATGAGATGCAACAGGTTCTTCATTCAGATCAGATCAAACACACTCACTGAACTCTGATCTACACACAGAACTCAGTGAATGCATCGATACAAAAGAAACCAGATCAACTAAAAACACTTAAAAAAATAAACCCTCACTTGATAATACAACAAAAAACAGACTCAAGCTCATCTGCAGCTGGGTCAATGTAAAACAGTCATGTTTATAAGCAATAGCCTACTAAAGTGCAGCATATCATGCCCTAAATTTGCAGAAAGATTGTTCTTATTTTTACTCAAATCTAAAAAAAAAATTAAAATCTGTTAACATTGTTTGACTCTATTCTCCCACAATGCATTGCACAAAGCATATGGAGCTGGACCATTGATGCATTTTAAGGGCTGATAACCAATTGTTGTTTCCTAGTTGTCATTTGTGGTATTGCAGGTAAAGAAATCCCCCATTTCCCCCCCATAGACCACCATTGTAAAAGAGATATCTGTAAAAACTGTTGACAGGACACCTGGAACTGCAGACGAGGTCAATTATAAGGTCTTCCTGTTATGAATGTTTAGATCCATGGAGGTTTTATATTTGTACAACTTTCTGCAAGTCGAGAACAGCGATTTAAAAATCAGTGACATCATCACAATATAAAGTCTATGGGCCAAATGGGAACTCATGGGAAACACTACTGCACATAATCAGTAGGCTGCATAACAAGGAAGCAAGCCGAACTCTCCGATCCTCCTCTGCCAACCAGCTCTTTGCCCCATCTGCCAACTTAACTACCATCATGGGGTCAAGAGCTTTCAGCCAATCTGCCCCCCGCCTTTGGAGCTCTCCCCCACCAGACATTTGCACTTCTGACTCTGTTTCCACCTTTAAATCCCGCCTGAAAACGCACTTATTCAGAGTGGCATACTCTGTCTCACACTAACTATGCAATCACGTTCTTATTTATTTATTGTATTAATGCACTTTATAGTCACATTCATATTTATTTCTTTATCTTTGCACTAAATGTTACCTGATTTATATTGTTTGATGTACTGTTGTCGTGTTTTATGTGCCTTGTAAGGTGTCCTTGAGTGCTTTGAAAGGCTCCTTTAAATATAATGCATTATTATTATTATTATTATTATTATTATTATTAAATCAATAAAACAAAATACAATCAATTGTGAAATCACAGAAATATTTTTCCACCCACCAGCAGTTTTTTATATTTTGGTACATAACAACAAACTGCCTCAGAAACCAACGGTCTCCAACGGTAGCCTAGCTTAAAAACAAACCGCTACTCTGAAGTGCTGTACATGACAAATAAAATAAACATACACACTAGAGCACACATTATGCTAATAAAATATAACATATGTGACCCATACAAAATATAATTTATACTTATATTTAGCGTTTTTACATTTTTTATACTCTATTATTAACAAGAACACTCATACAGTCTTACCTCTCCTCTCCAGGTCTAGAAGCCGAGTGAAGAAAAGTACCGCGAAACAACAGGAAGTGACGTCGCCGAAATGTCAACGGTCACACAATAAAAAAAATAAAACTAACAAAATAAAAGCTCCCCAAAAGAAATACAGAAACGGGATTTTTACATGAAAACTAACCGCAAAACATGAACAGAAATACAAAGTTGGCTTTTGGTAAAAATATAAACCATCTTATTTATACATTGGTTACATATGCATCAGCCAAGTAATTCTCATATGATTGAATTGGCGCCATTTTTGGTCCAATATCCAGATCTTATAATGCATCCATGAGCAAGTTCAAAGTGATGGTGGATGGCGGTGAAACACCTCAGGAGACAAAAAACAAATGCTGAATATTGCTGCCTTTTGTTGGGTTTAATCAGCTGTAGGGCTCAATGTTAGTACAACAAGGTATACCAAGTAGTATCGAAACATCTCCCGTCAAGCGATACCTGCAATCAATCCCTTTTGCACCCACAGCTAGAAAATACAACTACTTGTATGGACTTGCTCACAGCCAATCAACACATCCAAGCATTCTTGGATTTAATGTGACATGTGATTAGCCCACTGCCACAGTGACGTCGCCGAAATGTCAACGGTCACACAATAAAAAAATAAAACTAACAAAATAAAAGCTCCCCAAAATAAAAATACAGAAACAGGATTTTTACATGAAAACTAACCGCAAAACATGAACAGAAATACAAAGTTGGCTTTTGGTAAAAATATAAACCATCTTATTTATACATCAGTTACATATGCATCAGCCAAGTAATTCTTATATGATTGAATTGGCGCCATTTTTGGTCCAATATCCAGATCTTATAATGCATCCATGAGCAAGTTCAAAGTGATGGTGGATGGCGGTGAAACACCTCAGAAGACAAAAAACAAATGCTGAATATTGCTGCCTTTTGTTGGGTTTAATCAGCTGTAGGGCTCTATGTTAGTACAACAAGGTATACCAAGTAGTATCGAAAAACATCTCCCGTCAAGCGATACGTGCAATCAATCCTTTTTGCACCCACAGCTAGAGAATACAACTACTTGTATGGACTTGCTCACAGCCAATCAACACATCCAAGCATTCTTGGATTTAATGCAACATGTGATTAGCCCACTGCCACAGCAGCTACAACCTGTCTGTGGTGGTGAAGTCGAGTTAGCGCACTTAGCAGTTCAGCAGCCAAGATGCCACCTTAACGCTCTAAAGTGGTTCTACACCAGTGGCGGCTGCTGGTGTTTTAAACAGGGGAAGCTCACTTTACGTCTTCATCATAAAACTTGTCATATCGAAGTGAGGCAGTTACAAAAATAAAAGAAGTGTTTAATCTGTGTTTCATCTATGCCACAGAACCACAGCAACACACACCTGAAAAAGATTTAGCGAGAAAGTCAAGCCACATTGGCAAAACTACACTCAGTAGAGTCAGCCTTCCCAAAGCTGTCTATCAATGGCTTTGAGCCCTCCAAACATTTCCTCCAATCATCATACAGCAGCAGAGCGACCGACCCGCCCACTGCTCCATTGACCGCCAGAGATGCTCAGCGTCCAGCGGCGGGACGAGTTTGTCGCATTATCCAATGAGCTTCTTATCCTGGCTTGTCCCACCCCCTGGCCCAAAACAGCTGTTGGGAGAAGCCTCATTGAACACTGTTGAAGCTCTGAGTCTGCGGCGGACTGCCACTGTGTGATAAGGATATCAAGTCGGAAAATAACAGCGTCGGCAATAAACAGCTGGTTACAGGATGACATAGTTGTAAAATCGAACGCATTCAAGTGCAGATTTGATGTGATGTAAATTATAATTTTAGTGTGAATTTAATATGACAGTTGTGACAATTTATTTGATGAAATTTTAGGGGAAGGTGAGCTTCCCTTGTTGTCTCAGAGCAATCGTCCCTGGTCTACACTACATGCCTGTTACAACCATAGACTGTATGTAAAATGGACGTAACATCCATGACGTCACCCATTGTATTGTGGACTGCTGCTTGGAAGCGAATAGTTTCGGATCTGAGCAGCACCATCTTGAAAATTTCCGGTGCATGCTAGGAAAAATAAAAACATGGTTTCTACTTATATGGGCATCAGGAGGAGAATGAGGCGCCCTCCTGAACCTGTGAACCAATCAACCTGTCAATCACGACGTAGCCACGCCCTAATGCATACCCTGCTTTATGTCAAATATAAAATCAGGGAGGCCAAAATTTCCCAAATGAACATCATACTGCATTGAAGAAGGCTTTAAACTAGCGATTGAGACCATAAACACATTTTGAAAACGTTTACTGAGGTTAGAAATCAAGTGAGAAGTTGGTGAATTCTCCATTGACTTGTATAGAGACGGAAGTCCTTTTGACACCAAAACGGTCGCCCCCTGGTGGCCTTTTGATAGAATGCAGTTTTAAGTTACTTCCGCGTTGGCCTCATTTCAGAGGACTGGAACTACTCGCCTTGTTACAACGGAAAAAAAGACAGAGACCTAAATGTGTGATGGGTATCCAATGAAGTACTCTACTTCTATTGGTATCACTTTAAGGGTACATGGATTGGTGCTGGTATCATAACTTTTTTAATGATATCTAGCCCTAATTAGCTGCGTCACGTATCAAACAATGTTGAGTTCTTGTGTACTGACTGCACACGGCGCAGTTTTGTTTGTCTAAGCGATGTGTGTGTGTATAATTAAACTCCCTTCTCAGCAGCCACATCACTGCCTCCTCTCTCTCTCTCTGGACTCTCTAATTATCACCATCACAACTCCACCCAAACCTGATGATTGACAGGTGGAAACGTGGAGCAGAGATACCACGGTGACAAACAACAAGCACACATACACACATTTAAAAAATCAGTTTCAGAGGAAGAGAAAGGGGAAAAAACTAATATTTCTTGCAGTTTTACTTGATGAAATGAACACTGACTGTGTCCTGGTTCACATCTGACAGCAATTAACAGTTTGACCGGCAGCTTTTCATCTCAGCGAGTCTTGTGATGTCAGCTCTGTCCAATTCAACTCAGTCATTCAGTCTGAGAGGAAATGCTGTCATCCGGAGGGAAACCACACCAAGAAGAGCTCAACATCTGACTTTTCTAACTCTCTCACACACACACTCTGTCTCTCCTCTCTCTCAGATCTAATTAGGTCTTGTTGATTCTTGTGTACTGTGTGTTTGTGTGCTGATGATAGAAATATCGCTTTTTTCCCCAGTAATAAGTAAACACCGTCTCGTGTCAGCTTTCTACTGTTTTCAGTCATGTCTATGTTTCTTCAGCGTTAACATGACAACCAGGGTTTTTGTTTACTAAGACCAGCAGTTTGCTAGAAAAACCTGTCAAATGTGTGTTAAGTTGGCAGCCATCATTCCTCATCAAGGCGGGCCAATTAAAGCTGAGAGTCGGCGGTGTTCTGGCACCAGATGGGACCAGCAGCAGCTACTAAGTCTTGAGGCTGCTGCTTGAAGTACGTTAAAGAGCCACTGATAGCTGCTAGCTGCTCCGGCTGCCAAAGAAAAAAGCCTCAACTTCTCTCAACATTAAGTCTAAGGACGAGTCATTAAAACCAAATAACCTAATAAACGCTGGCTGTACCGCAATCAAGAGTTGAGCTAATGGAGAGCACTGTTCACTTTCGGCCACTAGGAGGAGCTCTAAGCTTCTGTAAACTACCTCCACCTTATTTTAAAGTATAACCCGATACCCAAATGAAATTTTACTCCCGGACCTGGCTACTTTGACTGGGTTTCATTTAAAAAACTATGATACCAACACCAATCCAAGTACCTTTAAAGTGATACTGATACCAACTGAGTCCTTCATTAGATACCCATTCCACATTTAGTGAAAAAAAGGATCGATTGCGGGTATCGTTTGATGGGAGACGTTTCGATACTACTTGGTATCAGTAATCGAGTACAGATACCCCACCCTACTCGGTAGTAAGTTATCCTGCTAGCTAGCTGACTGGAGGGGACATGATGCAGACGAAGCCACACAAAAGTCCAGCGTGGTTTAAAACCTTCCAGGAAGTAAAAAAAGATAATGTTGTCAGGTGTGAAATATGTGGAGCAGAGTTGAGCTATGGTGGCTTCACATGGACAAAAAGCTGCTGTCTGCTGTGACGGTTACTGAGGGAGACGGACCTGATGCTAATCAACAAACTAGTACGTCAACATCTGGAATAGCTCCTCGTAAGGCTGGGAGATATAGACAAAATCAAGTATCACAATATTTTTGAGCAAATACCTCGATATCGACTCTTGATGCTTTCACAAAATATTTGCACTATGAAATTTTTGTGGATATAATGACAAAGTGGGTAAAAAGTAAATAACAGAACAGCTAGAACAATCTGTTAAGTTCAGAAAATTACATCATTTTACTGTAAATGTAGCATTTAAAACCAGGAAAAGACAACACTGATGACATATATATTACGATAGACAGTATCTAGTCTCATATCACAATATCGTTATAATACCGATATATTGCCCGGCTCTAGCTCCTCTAAAGTGTGACAAAAGTCTCAGAGAGAAAACTAACATTACGTCTCTCATTGCTAACATGATTGTAAATGATATACTCAGCAATGTTTATGACGGGGGACAAATGAAGGCTGATTATCATTTAAATTAATTCAAGTTTGTGCAGTTAAAGCTTGTTGTTTGCTATGAATATTGAAAGTTATTTTTTGACGCGTTGTCTATTTAGCTCTTTTAAATGTCGGCATGCAGCGAATATTTGGTTATTCATTCTGACCGACCCACTGGTTAACCAACACCATGAAAAAATGGGCTCATGCACATAGTCTTAATCTCTAAATTCAGGCCCTCTAATAGGTTGTCTGTTGGTCATTTTGGACATTTTTGCTGTGTTAATAAGATTTGAAGACTTATAGCAGTTTTGACGTCTACCATATTGACACTGATTGCATCATTTAGCTACAGTACAGCACTTGGTGTTCGGTCTGAGGTGGCAGGTTGTGTTTCCAGTGCATGAAAGGCCTCACATTCCTTATTTGGGAAAGTCGACCATAAACTGCAACTCTGGGCTTCAAACCAGCTCCAGTAGAAAACTAACAGGTGATATCACGCCTGCATTTTTATATACAGTGTAGGACTTGAGCCCCAGATTTGAGCCTGCAAATATTGGCTGCTTTAAACTGAGAAATTAGATCCAGTTAGCGAACTTCTGGCCAGCTTTGGGCCCGAGACTTAACATTGATTCTGGTGCATCGTTTATCACGAGTCTGTTAATCGATCCTGACAGATTTAGGCCACCGTTTTGGTCCTTTTGGCTACGTTTAGGTGTGAGAGCAAAATCCTGAGGAATCGGAAAGAAACACAGAAGAACAGTGAAGAAAGAACATTTAAAAAAAATAAATAAAAGATCCACTGGACTGAGGGAAGAGTTGTCTTCAGATTTGTAGATTAGTTGGAAGTCTATTTAAAGCTCAAAGTGTTCTCTCATATGTGCATATTTCATTTTAAATTGAGGCTGAGTTACCGGAATAAATTGATTTTTTATGACACTGACTCAATATTTCAAGCTGCCAGTCAACTTTAGATGGAAAAATCATATCAGGTCTGTTTGGAGATGTTGGTTTAGTCTTGTTTAATGTGTGCTTTCTGGGTTTTAAGATTAACACATAATAGCTGCAACAATTATTTGATTAATCGATAAGTCTATTAACAGTTTATTCTTTTATGACAGTAAACCCAATAGAGGGAATTTGGCACTAAAAACACAGTAACGCTGAAACATAGAAGACTTGATTTGACTCATTTCAGCTTCACATTAGCTTCAGATTAACTTTTAAATACATTTTTTAATGCACAGAAGGACGACTGTGGATTTAGTCCTCCATCACTTCTATTGTAAGTGCATTATGAAGGTATCTTCTAATGGTCAGTATGAACAGGAGGAATCATTACAGCAAAGAAAAACAGCTTTAAATGTTCATTTGGGCTCCTGACTGTTTGTGAATCTGTCCTTAAACTCGACAACCATCATCAACACACCAAATGAACTAATTTCTTTCAGATGATCTATGCTTGTCTCTCCAAAAGAGTTCATCAGAAAAGGATCACACCTTGCTGAGACACCTGTTATACTTCAACTCATCGACATGCATCAATTCCCTATATTGCAAATCAGATAAAAGCTTGATATTTAATCTATAGTGTCGAGAACTCAAAGACGACATAAGCCAGAAAAGTAGAAAATCCTCAAACCAGAGAAAAGTTGTTTTTTACTTGATAAATAACATTTAAGTCTAATCTAATCTAACGTTACCGGTCTATCATCACGTCAAACTCTCTGGAGAAAAACCCCGATAAGGAAAATCTGGGATAACGAGATGTTTTATATGACTCCCCTGTTTTGAAGGTAAGGTCCAGAAACAGCAGCTTTATGTTTCATTCTCCTGTTCAGGTAAAAAACAAACTTCCTTCTTCGGTGAGCACCAGCTGTCTTTAATTCTTCTATTTTTATTAGTCTGCGATACAACAACAGCTCACTGTCTCTCTCTTTCTCTGAGTTTTTTTTTTCTTTTTCTATGCAGCCTTTTTGAGCTCGAGGGGCCAGAAGATGTTTTGAGGAGGAATCAGAGAGTCTGACTGAAGTCTCAGAGAGAAACGAGGAGTACGGAGAAAGAGAGAGAAACGCATGCAGCCACTTTTTTTTATTTTTTTTTATTTTTTATGGCATTTCCAGACACAACCAAGAGAGTCAAGCCGGAGCAATGACAGCCTGTTTATTGGTCAAAACCATCTGATCTGCACATTCCTACTGCCTGACACAATGGAGATGACATCAACGTCGACCAGCCTGCAGAAAAACCCTGAGAGTCTGCAAAGTGACAGAACCCAACAGAAAACACACCGACGCTGCCTCCATGCATTAAAAGAAGAAGAAGAAGAAGAAAAAAAAACACTGATTACATCATCGGACACTGCAGGAGAGCTGATGGAAGGAGGGTTTGTAAAACAGGAGAGCATCACTTTTTCCTTTGTGTTGTTTTAGTTTGCAGTCACGAGATGCTGTGCTAGGTTTTTAAACATGTGATTTACTTATTTATTTATATGTTTTGTACATTTCTTTTTATGTCTTCTGTCTATTATATTTAAGTCTTTGTGTTCCACCTTAGAGAGAAACATGATAGCACGGCTGCAACTAAACACTTCATTTCATTATCAGAGCATCTGTTGAGCATTTTCTTAATAAACTGATGAGTTGTTTGGTCTGTAAAATGTCAGAAAATGGTGAAAAATATCAAATAAATGTCTCCCAAAAAGCCCACAACTCAAATATAATCACCTCACTGTCACAGACGACTAAAAGAAACCAGAAAATATTCACATTTAAGAAGCTGGAATCAGAGAATTTGGACTTTTTCTTCTTAAAAAAAGAATCTAAATAGTTGGCAATGAATCGATTAATGGACTAATCATTGCAGCATTAATTAAAAGTTAATGTTTAATATATTAAGTGATATTAATTAAAGGATTATTTGGGATCCAGTAAGTCTTTTGCCTTTTGTCATACTGATCATTTTTAGTTTTGCTTTCCTGTGTTTAATGTTTTTTATTCTTATAAAGCAAATTAAAGACTTTTTCATTCAGTCAGTAATGTATGTTTGAATGTATAATCACATATTTGCTTCTTTAGTTTTTTATTGGTGTTTTGTTATGTAAAGCAGATGTGCAATACAAATAAAAAAAAGGAAAATAAGCAAAACAGTATTTAAAATGTCACTTTGGACTCAGAAACTCAGATTAAATAGAAGAAATATTAAAGAATAAAAACTTAACATGAATTTTCTCACATTTAAACATGAGCATTATTCAACACTACAGT